>NC_034191.2:68271141-68523641 GCF_002021735.2 Oncorhynchus kisutch | reverse complement strand
GTTAGGTTGTAGTTAGGTGGTTTGTGTTCTGTTACAGGTTGTAGTTAGGTTGTTTGTGTTGTAGTTAGGTTGTAGTTAGGTTGTTTGTGTTGTAGTTAGTTTGTTTGTGTTGTGTTACAGGTTGTAGTTAGGTTGTTTGTGTTGTGTTACAGGTTGTAGTTAGGTTGTTTGTGTTGTGTTACAGGTTGTAGTTAGGTTGTTTGTGTTGTGCTACAGGTTGTAGTTAGGTTGTTTGTGTTGTGTTACAGGTTGTAGTTAGGTTGTTTGTGTTGTGCTACAGGTTGTAGTTAGGTTGTTTGTGTTGTGTCTCTCCCAGTTTGAGATGCTGACCGGAACGCTACCATTCCAGGGGAAAGACCGCAAGGAGACCATGAACATGATCCTCAAGTGAGTCTCTTTGACAAGGTTGACCATTTGACCATTATCATCTCACTGGAGTAGTGTGAGAGTAGTGTTCCGGAGACTAGCAAATCACTGTCAAAAGCTCTTTTCTGTTCCGGAGACTAGCAAATCACTGTCAAACGGTATTTTCTGTTCCAGAGAATAGCAAATCACTGTCAAAAGGTATTTTCTGTTCCCGGGGACTACCAAATCACTGTCAAAAGCTATTGAGGACCACCAATGTTATCAGTGAATGTAACAGATTAAAGGCCTATTATTAACATGAGAAAAAAGGTTATGTAAAATTACTTATAATACCGTTAACAATCGCAATTGTTTTTATTTTTGGAAGAAAACTAATCTAATAAAAAACTCAGAAGGCCTGTGGACCACAGGTTATAATGCTGAGGCAACCCAGGAGAAAGAGAGGGGGATTCATATTACAAGAGGTATTTGGAGCACTCAGCAGGAGGGCAGGATGGATGGACAGACTATAAGAGTGATAAAAGCAGATAATGGAGCTAGCTAAGTGGAATGTTTGACATTTATGACGGAAAGGGGGAGAGAGATAAGGAGAGTATGAGAGAGAGGGAGAGTGGAGGAGGAGAGAGATGGAATGAGAAAGAGAGGAAGGGTGCAGGAAAGGGAGAGGTGGAATGGGTGAGAGATATTTGAACACAGAGAATCATTTATCTCTCTCTCAGGGGAAAATGCTGAGAATGTTTGTTTGTCTCTCTCGGCTGCTGAGATCGTTTCTGTAAAACGCTGAGTTAGTTTCCTGTATGTATTACTGTATACTGTATAATGGACTTCAGCATTCAATCAGACTGAATACAGGTTGATATATGACGACTGTGTCAATATCCGCACTCTTTAATGTTCTCTATTTCCCCCTCTATCACTGCCTTCTCCTCTTCTGTATTCCTACCTGTCTTTCGTTACCTCACTCTCTCTCTGTCCCTCTCCTCAGGGCTAAGTTGGGGATGCCACAGTTTCTGAGTCCAGAAGCCCAGAGTCTCCTGAGGAACCTTTTCAAACGCAACCCTACTAACAGGCTAGGTAACACAATCTGATCTTAGGTCTGAGTTACGTTTTCCCCCTAATGGTTAAAGGTAGGATTGGGGGAGTTTATATGATCCTAGATCTGTGTTGAAGTGTAACTTCTGGTTCTGATCTCTGTAGGAGCCGGCCCAGACGGAGTGGAAGAGATCAAGAGACACCACTTCTACTGCACCGTAGACTGGAACGTGAGTGATGTGACGTCTCTTCTCACTGTGTTTCAGAGGCTGTAGAGTCAGTATATACCATATCATGTGTTCTCTATCTCTGTGTGTAGAAACTGTTCCGTAGAGAGCTCCACCCTCCCTTCAAACCTGCTACGGGACGACCTGACGACACCTTCTATTTCGACCCAGAGTTCACTGCTAAAACACCCAAAGGTACACACACACACACATCTCTCCGTTCCTCCACCTGTCAATTACTCATCATCTGTTGAATTTCAACCGCTTGCTTGTCTTCTGTGTGTAGATTCCCCAGGGGTTCCACCCAGTGCCAATGCCCACCAGCTGTTCCGAGGATTCAGTTTCGTAGCCATAACAACAGAAGAAGAGGCACAACCACTACAGGCTACAATAGTAAAGGTATATATATATATATATATATATATATATATATATATATATATATATATATATATATACATACATACACACACACACACATGCGAGCCCTGCATGAAATTTAGGCCACGGCCCTACCCTTGCTCGCGACATTCAGGCCTTACTCTGCCCTGGCTCGATTGCTTCTGCCAAATTTACGGCCCGGCCCTGCCCGAACACGAAATCAGAAATAACTTTCTCTCTGCTCATCTTTGTCTGTCCCCCGCTCTCTCCCTGCGCTGCTCCATGTGCTCTCTGTGTGTGAGTATCCACAGCAACGGCTTCGCTTGGCTGCTCACATGACGAGAGAGAGGCTGAGAGAGACTGAGGCTGAGAGAGACAGAGGCTGAGAGAGACAGAGGCTGAGAGAGACAGAGGCTGAGAGAGACAGAGGCTGAGAGAGACTGAGGCTGAGAGAGACTGAGGCTGAGAGAGACTGAGGCTGAGAGAGACTGAGGCTGAGAGAGACTGAGGCTGAGAGGAACAGAGGCTGAGAGAGACTGAGGCTGAGAGAGACTGAGGCTGAGAGAGACTGAGGCTGAGAGAGCTGTTTGGTAGCTCTAAACTCTGATAAAACTCACGGAATATTATTATTTTCTGAGAAATTATCTCTCCTGTCGACTCGGACAATGTTCTTGTCTTATATTTTCTGAGGTTGATCTTGTATTTTACGAGGTTGAAGCACTTCTGACACCATTTTATCATCGTAAGATATGACTGCAGACACTGCGCTGCAGCGCTCCTAACCCTAACTCCTAACCCTAACTCCTAACCCTAACTCCTAACCCTAACTCCTAACTCCTAACCCCTAACCCTAGCTCCTAACCCTAACTCCTAACCCTAGCTCCTAACCCTAACTCCTAACCCTAGCTCCTAACCCCTAACCCTAGCTCCTAACCCTAACTCCTAACCCTAGCTCCTAACTCCTAACCCTAGCTCCTAACTCCTAACCCTAGCTCCTAACCCTAACTCCTAACCCCTAACCCTAGCTCCTAACTCCTAACCCTAGCTCCTAACCCTAACTCCTAACCCTAGCTCCTAACCCTAACTCCTAACCCTAACTCCTAACCCTAACTCTTAACTCCTAACCCTAACTCCTAACCCTAACTCCTAACCCTAACTCCTAACTCTTAACTCCTAACCCTAACTCCTAACCGTAGCTCCTAACCCTAGCTCCTAACCCTAACTCCTAGCTCCTAACCCTAACTCCTAACCCTAACTCCTAACTCCTAACCCTAGCTCCTAACCCTAACTCCAAACCTAATTCTAACCTTAAACCTAATCCCCCTAGAAATAGCATTTGACCTTGTTGGGACCAACAAAATGTCCCCAGTTGGTCAAATTTTTGTTTGTTTACTATCCTTGTGAGGACTTCTGGTCCCCAGAAGTATAGTTTAACACGTCCACACTCACAGTCTTGTTATGTGTAGTTTGACATCTGTGTTGCTCATGTGTTTACGTAGCAGCTGCACAGAAATGTGTCTCAGTTTTCTGAAGCATATGAAATGAAGGAGGATATAGGACTGGGATCATACTCTGTCTGCAAACGCTGCATACACAAGACCACTGGCATGGAGTACGCAGTCAAGGTGAGACACACAGCAGAAAGCATTGATATTGCCCATTGATTGTTAGTATTCAGAGCTATACATACATAAGTGGTCTTGGTTTCAACTCCAACACATTTTTGTGTGTGTGTGTGTGTTTCACCCAGATCATCAGTAAGGCTAAGAGAGATCCAACGGAGGAGGTGGAGATTCTACTGAGATACGGACAACATCCCAACGTCATCACACTGAAGGACGTGAGTCTCACACACGCACGCACTCACACACACACACACACACACACACACCCACCCACACACACACACACACACACACACACACACACACACACACACACACACACACACACACACACACACACACACACACACACACACACACACACACACACACACACACACACACACACACACACACACACACACACACAGCTATAACCCTGTTGTCTCTGCTGTAGGTGTTTGATGATGGCAGGACAGTGTATCTTGTCACAGAGCTGATGAAGGGAGGAGAGCTGCTGGATAAGATACTGAGACAGAAGTTCTTCTCAGAGAGAGAAGCTAGTGCTGTCCTATACACCATCACCAAGACTGTTGAATACCTACACGTACAGGGGGTGAGTGTGTTTCATGTCTTTGTGTCGTTCAAGGACTTTGACACATTTCTGAGCCTCAATACTTTCTTTTTACAGCATACCTAGTTCTCATTCAATGTGTCGACGTGGGTGTGATTGACTGATTGGTTGATCATTTACCAGGTGGTGCACAGGGACCTGAAGCCCAGTAATATCCTGTATGTGGATGAGAGTGGGAACGCTGAGTCCATCAGGATCTGTGACTTTGGTTTTGCCAAGCAGCTGAGAGCTGAGAACGGCCTGCTGATGACGCCGTGCTACACAGCTAACTTTGTAGCTCCAGAGGTATGTACCGTGACTCTCTCTCTCTCTCTCTCTCTCTGTACCTCTCTCTGATGTTCTCTATGTGTGTGTACCCTCTCATCCACTAATCATACAGTATGTGTTTACTAGGTGTTGAAGAAGCAGGGTTATGATGCTGCCTGTGACATCTGGAGTCTGGGAGTCCTACTCTACACCATGCTGACAGGGTAAGACTGTGTCTGTTTTATATGTGTGAATATGGTTGTTTGTGTATTTGCAATTGTTTACCCTTCTCTCCTTTACTTTCCTCTCCAGGTTCACTCCATTTGCCAATGGTCTAGAGGACACTCCAGAGGAGATCCTGGCTCGGATCGGTACCGGGAAGTTCTCTCTGACCGGAGGGTACTGGAATTCTGTCTCAGCCGAGGCCAAGGTACACACACACCGAAGCCAAGGGAATGTTACCAACATTCAAACACGATATTCAATGGGGGATAATGTTGTAATGTTTTTGACCTCTGACCTGTAGGAGCTGGTGTCTAAGATGTTACACGTGGACCCCCACCAGCGTTTGACGGCTGGCCAGGTGTTGCGTCATCCCTGGGTCACACAACGCGACCAGCTGCCCAAATTCACACTCACCAGACAGGATGCTCCACACCTGGTCAAGGTAACACACATTCTGTCCCACTATATTTTGTCTTTTTCATATACAGTGATGTGTGTTGCAATATTTTAATGACTTCAAATAAAGTTGGATTTGATTTGTGCAGGGCGCCATGGCAGCAACCTACTCTGCCCTCAACAGGAACGTTCCACCTGTCCTGGACCCTGTGGGATGTTCCACTCTGGCCCAACGGAGGGGGGTGAAGAAACTCACATCCACTGCTCTCTGACCTTTAACCTTTCACCTCGGACTTATAACCTTGCTGGAGGTCTGTTCAGACAGATGGGCAGACCTGGTCCCTCAGGTGACCTGGACAGAACTCTGATGCACCTGGGACCCCTCTGACCCTTCTCTGTTAGGAACTAACCCAGTGGTTTCCCCCCTGGTGCCAGAGATACAGAGTATGCAGGCTTTAGAACCAGTTAGGGCTAGAACTACAGCCTGTAGCTCTGTTGGACCAGGGCTGGTGGTGACCACTAACATTGTATCGTCTCTCCAGTCTTTGCTTTGTACAATCAGCGTTGCCTCTAGATACTCAAGAGACACGTGTCAGGAACATGAATGTGCTGTATATAGATGTATGTGTGTATGTACTTCTGGGAACATTTGAGAGATACCTGCATATGCATTTAAGACCCAATTTATGATGAACTGTATAACTGTAGCTCTGTGTGTAAACCTTAAGTAGCCTCTTTAGTGACCGAGTCATTACAGGGACAAAACTAGTGATGTCATCAGAGTGAGAGCAAATGGGACCACTGACGATGCCCCCTATATTGAGACAAGCTCCTCCCAGTCAGCCACAACATCCAATCAGAGTGACGGGATTGAGGTCCAATCATGGCTTTGGTTAGGCCAGTCTGGGTACCGCCTACCCTGTCCACACCAACTCAGCTCTACAGACACTAAAGTAAACATTATCCTGGACCAGTGTTAAGCGGTGGTTAGCTGGGCAACGAGTCTGTGGCTTGCCCAGTGTGCATGTTGCTGCCTTATACAGTGTCCTCTGTAATTATTATTTTGTCTTCTATTGGCTCTATACTCAATAAGTTTGGATTTAAAATCAAACAATGACTGAGGTGAAAGTGAAGACTGTCAGCTTTCATTTGAGAGTATTTCCATCCTTATCCAGGTGAACTGTTTAGAAATTAGAGCCATTTTGTATTGAGACAAATTCACTTGTGTATTTTTTAAGTATTTGGTCCCATATTCATAGCACACCTACATCAAGGTTGTGACTCTACAAATTTGTTGGATGGATTTGCTGTTTGTTTTGGTTTTGTTTCAGATTATTTTGTGCCCAATAGAAAATAATGTTAAAGAATGTATTGGGTCATTTTGGAGGGACTTTTATTGTAAATAATAATAGAACGTTTCTGAACACTTCTACATTAATGTGGATGCTACCAATATTACAGATTATCATGAATGTATCGTGAGTAATGATGAGTGAGAAAGTCACAGATGCAAAAATATCATACCCACAAGACATGCTAACCTCCCCTGTTATTGTAATGGTGAGAGGTTAGCATGTTATATTCATATTTACAATAAAAGTCCCTCCAAAATGACCCAATACATTCTTTAGCATTAATTTATATTGGGCACAAAATCATCTGAAACAAAACCAAAACAAACAACAAATGTATCCAACAAATGTGTAGAGTCACAACCTTGATGTAGGCATTGCGTGCTAGGAATATGGGACCAAATACTTAACTTCGACTACTTTAATACACACAAGTGAATTTGTCCCAATACTATATACAAAAGGTACTGTCAGTTCTAAACGGTTCAACCGATAGGGATGAAAATACCCTCTAAATAAGGCAACAGTCTGCACTTTAACCTCATGGTCATATTTCCCAATAATCCCGGAGGACACTGTATTTCCTGGTTCCGAGGAGCATTTGAATGGATGAAGCTGTGAAGAGACTGAGTCTGGCACTGAACTGAACTGTCAATACTGTACTAGTACAGCACCTCAGGGTTCTGGGAGATGAAATACAATGCATTTTAGAAATCCATTAACTAAGTCATGTAAGCACACAGGTGGGGGTGGGAGAAGCCCTTGGATGTAGAAATATGTGGCTGGAACAGACATTATATTTTCTGATGAATTTAACCTGCTGTCTGGAATGATATGACAGTTGTGGAGGTAATCCAGTATGTTACTGTCTGGAATGATATGACAGTTGTGGAGGTAATCCAGTATGTTACTGTCTGGAATGATATGACAGTTGTGGAGGTAATCCAGTATGTTACTGTCTGGAATGATATGACAGTTGTGGAGGTAATCCAGTATGTTACTGTCTGGAATGATATGACAGTTCTGGAGGTAATCCAGTATGTTACTGTCTGGAATGATATGACAGTTGTGGAGGTAATCCAGTATGTTACTGTCTGGAATGATATGACAGTTGTGGAGGTAATCCAGTATGTTACTGTCTGGAATGATATGACAGTTGTGGAGGTAATCCAGTATGTTACTGTCTGGAATGATATGACAGTTCTGGAGGTAATCCAGTATGTTACTGTCTGGAATGATATGACAGTTGTGGAGGTAATCCAGTATGTTACTGTCTGGAATGATATGACAGTTGTGGAGGTAATCCAGTATGTTACTGTCTGGAATGATATGACAGTTGTAGAGGTAATCCAGTATGTTACTGTCTGGAATGATATGACAGTTGTGGAGGTAATCCAGTATGTTACTGTCTGGAATGATATGACAGTTGTGGAGGTAATCCAGTATGTTACTGTCTGGAATGATATGACAGTTGTGGAGGTAATCCAGTATGTTACTGTCTGGAATGATATGACAGTTGTGGAGGTAATCCAGTATGTTACTGTCTGGAATGATATGACAGTTGTGGAAGTAATCCAGTATGTTACTGTCTGGAATGATATGACAGTTGTGGAGGTAATCCAGTATGTTACTGTCTGGAATGATGACAGTTGTGGAGGTAATCCAGTATGTTACTGTCTGGAATGATATGACAGTTGTGGAGGTAATCCAGTATGTTACTGTCTGGAATGATATGACAGTTGTGGAGGTAATCCAGTATGTTACTGTCTGGGCCTGCTGGCACATGCTGACTTCTTGTCAATCCCTTTAAAGCGCTGTCTGTCTAATAGAATGAAGAAAACTGTAGCTATCAATGAATTGTAGCGGTATTATTGAACTCATGATCTGATTCTGGATCAGTAGTGAACTTCTACCTATTCAATTTCTCTCCCGCTGCTCTTCTGGATGTGTTGTAACACACACGGTCTTTGAGTTTCTGATTGACTGTTAAGTGTTTAGCTGTAAGGTTGTGTGTTTGAGCAGTTTGTATGTTGTTTTGAGAGTAGATGAGATGCATTGCTTCTCTCTTTGGGACGGTTTCCTAGACACAGATTGAACCTTGTCCTGGACTTAAAAGCAATTTCAATGGAGAATCGGTCCAAGACTAGGCACAATCTATGTCCGGGAAACCAGCCTTTTCTGTCCCAGTCTCTTTCCTCTGTCCCTGTGGAGATACAGTGTCCTTCCATCCATCCTGCTGCTACCGTCTCCTCTCTCTGGTTTTGTATCTCAGTGGAGTCACAGTAGGACTTTGTATTGAACATAATAAACAAGCCTTCAGTACACGACTCTGTGTTTTTCACTGACCAGTAAATACCATAGAAAGGCGTTTTATTCAGAGAGCATGTCAATAGTGTAGAGAACAAAGCATCAGACATTCAGTAATGGAACCAGTCGACATCAAAGTGCTCCTTGTTGGGCAGGGCTACAGTGTCATTCGGGTTCATCTCTATTGGCCAGAGAAAGTTCACTTGGCTTCCTATAGGACCAGAGAGTTGCTACTGTATACATGGAGTGTATTCAGTGAGGTGAAACATTCTTGTTGCAGACAGAAATGTAATAGAGTTGACACTATACCCTATCCACCATGACAGACAACCCATATGTTTCACAAAGTATTTGTTCTATACAAAACATTTCTATGGCTATGTTGCACCCACTAAACCTACCCATAGTGCTGTACTACTCACCCTGGACTACTGTAGGAAATAAACAAGTGCGGATAAAGAGAAAAGTGCAGAACCAGAAGGAAAAATGGATTAAACCTCAAAGGATCAGGAATGGTCTAATAATACATCTCAACACCAACATTAACTCAGAAGCACTAAATAACATTTTATAAATGTGTGACTATCCCATTTTACGTAAAGATAATTACAGTTAATGTTGTGTAAGACAACTCTATAGATTAAACTGAATTCTCTCTATATTAGATTATGGATAGAAGGCTAAATGCACATCATATAGGATATTATGGGGCTTATAAAGGGCTTACAACATTTTAAAGACACCTGGCCTTCAAGGTAACAGTGACAAACAAATACTGTACATATGGCTCAGTCTTTTCAGTTTCCATCTACGTGAGCTGGTACCTGTGTCTCACTGGGCCGGCTCCAGGGGGCCTGCTCTCACCTGGGGCCAAAGCCAGGCCACTGGTACTTTTCAGCTGGCATTTACATAATGGCTAACTGTGAACTTTAACACCTTCTCACAGAGCAACTGTTATGATGATGCAGAGGTTGTTGATTCTGCTACTACTGTCATTTCTGCTATTCGCTCTGTATCGATAAAACAGTTCATCTCCTGTAAAAACTAAGTACTAGATGTCTCTATTTAGAGGATTTGATCCCAGTCTCAGTGTTCTCCTGTACAGAAATAGTCACGGATAAAGTTCCCAGGTCAGTTTTTCATGTCAGAGGGAGGGGTATGGTTATGGGACAAAGAGGAGGGGTTAAAGCACAGATTGAGATTCTATTTCTTTGGTTATAAGTTCTTCTTTGATGTCTTGTAGATGGGCGTGGTTATCTTGTAGATGGGCGTGGTTATCTTGTAGAAGGGCGTGGTTCTCTTGTAGAGAGGCAGGGTTGTTGTGTAGAGGGTCTGTACTATGATTCATTGTATTATCAGGTTTATTGAGTTTCCCAGACTGCTGGTCTAGCTGCTCCTGGTTTCGTCTGAGAGAGTGGTTTCTCAGGTGGGCAGTGAGGCCCCTCTGGGTCAGCTGGTAGATGCGACACTCATAACAGTAGTAGGGTGTCACGGACAAGTGTCTAACCTGATGTTTTAGGAAGCTGTCGATTGAGTTAAAGGTTTTTCCACACTCCTCACAGTGTGGGACCCTGCCCGGGTGTTCCAAGTCATAGTGCTTTTTAGTTGTGTACTTTCGCAGGATCTCCAGGGAGCAGAAGGAGCAGCGGAACGTCAACTTGTGGACACTGGTATGACAACGAGAGTGCTTGTCCAGGCTAGTTTGATTTCTGTAGTATATGTTGCAGAGTGGGCAGAAGAATTTCTTCTTATGGCTGGGTTGGTATTGATTCTGCTGCACCTGGGCTGTCAGGTAAGCATCATAAGCCTTCATCTTCTGCTCCTGGGCTCCCTGGGATTTCTGGGCTTTCTGGGCTCCCTGGGATTTCTGGGCTTTCTGGGCTGTCAGGTAAGCATCATAAGCCTTCATCTTCTGCTCCTGGGCTCCCTGGGATTTCTGGATAGTCTCCAAGGCCGCCTTCTTCTTCTTGTCATCCTTTACACGGTGGAAGCGGATGTGAGTCCACAGGGACCTCTTAGTTGTGTAGTGTTTGGGGCAGAGTGGCACTGGGCAGGTGTATTTTGCATCATTGCAGCAGCCGGTCTTGTGCTCCATTAACTCACTTCGGGACTGGAAGGTGTTGCTGCACTGTGGGCAGCGGAACCCTGCCACTCTCTTCTTTCGCTTCTTCTCTTCTTCCTCCACAGTCTGACCTTTCTGTCTCTCCCGCTCTTCCTCCCTCGCCCTCTCTGCAATCATCTTCCACTCATCTTCCTCTGTTTTCTTCCTCTCTTGCTCCCATCTCCACCACTGCGGCCCCGGGAGCTTTTTCCGTCTCCCTTTTTTCACCCACATCCCTTCCATTCTGCCCTCTCCCCTCTCCTCTATCCTCCATCCCTCCTCCTCCTTCTCCTCCCCTAACACATATTCCCTCCATCCCTCCTCCTCCTCCTCCTCCTCCTCCTCCTCCCCTAACACATATTCCCTCCATTCCTCCTCCTCTGGTTTTGAGTTTTCTATCACAAACACCTCCACCTCATGCGCCGTCACATTCATTTTCTCCATCATCCATTCTTTCATTCTGCCCTTTCCCTTCATCCCCTCTTCCCTGTGAATCTCTGTTACCATGGCATCATAGCCTCCATCTTGGTGAGAGTGTGAGTATTCCATCCCATACTCTCCTCCCTCTTTCTTCCTTTCTCCTGTGTGTGAGTCTCCTATTTTCAACACTCTAATCTGGTCATAGCTCCCTGCAATGCTCGCGTCCTGCCCAACATTTTCCTCTTTGATTGAACTAAACGACTTCTTGATTGAACCCAACAAATTTTTTGAGCGATTCACCTGCGAGTCCACCTCCCTGTCCACTGGCTCCTCCTTGATGCCAGTCTTTTTTACTTCCAACATCCCAGTCCCATTTGCACTCTCAGCGGACACCTGTGAGATGGACAAGAAGTGTTTCATTATTTCATTTAAGTTACAGTGTTTGGGCTACACTTGGTTTAAGAAACTGTAGGCTAGGCCTGGAAGACACATTTTATATGGCCATAAAGTTTAAGAACATAAAAATACTATAAGAACAAAAAATATGATTTGTTGGTGGTGTGGAGTGGGAAAGGTGAAAGACATTAACTACTTAATTGGCGGCAAATGTTTAAAGCATTGCGCCGCCATCTTCTTTACTATAGGGCAATTCCATGGTAATAGAATTGTGCTGAAACTTAAATTGTTCACTTAAAATGTATGTCAGACAAAAACCCATCGATTTCAAAAGTTTAACAAACCATAAAACTATGCACAAGGACTACTTTTAAAGAAGTACACTGATTTTTACAATAACACATTTACTGGAAGAACTGTCAAGATGCCAAGTTTGGTCAAATCATTTTGGTAAAAGCTCTGTTTTTTGTGTGTCCACATTTTCCAAAACTGCCAAATATATGCTCCAGATTTAGACTGGACCAGACCAAATCTGAACCAATCACAGACGTTTATGTTTCACAAGTTTGTACAGACAAAGTACAGCACTCTTGAGTACAGTACATTGGTGTACTCAAATTTAGTGTGCTCTGTGTACTGTACAATACTCTACTTTTCTTTACTGTACTCTACTGTCCAAATTTGTGAACCCAACTGTCGTTTGTGACTACTACGATTTCCCATTGTAGCCAATTCAATTGCTGAAATTCCGTTACTGATTTGGTAACGGATTTCAAGTTCTAATCAATAAAAAAAATCCTAAACAAAATTGATTTCAGTAAAAACACTAACTAATTGATAGGCCTACCTTTACTTGTTACTTCTGTAAACTTTCACTATCCTTCGTCCTCATGAGGGAGAGAAATTAGAAAATATCTTAAAGATACAGTATGTGGATTTTTGGTAATGGAATTTCAAGGCACAGCGCAATGTTTCTTAAACTTACAAAAGGCAACATTTCGGCAAGTGTTAATATTAGTTGGCAACGGTCTTTACGTTAACATATTAACGTATTTTGATGTATTTCTAATACCTTTTAAGACTTTTTCTTGCAGATGTTTTCTAAGACCTCTTTTCCATCCGTTTGACCAGAAATCAAAGCCTTCGCTTATTAAAAAAATTTGGGATGGAGAATGGTTGAAAAATTTAAATATGCCTTAAAGCCCACACCAGTAGAAAGTAGAGGTCGACCGATTAATCGGGATGGCCGATTAATTAGGGCCGATTTCAAGTTTTCATAACAAATCGGTAATTGGCCTTTTTGGACGCCGATTATGGCCGATTACATTGCAATCCACGAGGAGACTGCGTGGCAGGCTGACCACCTGTTACGAGTGCAGCATCAAAAGAGCCTTGTGGCTGCAAGGAGCCAAGGTAAGTTGCTAGCTAGCATTAAACTTATCTTATAAAAAACAATCAATCAATCTTCACATAATCACTAGTTAACCTAGTAATATCATCATCCATATGTAGTTAACTAGCTTGTCCTGCGTTGCATATAATCAATGTGGTGCCTGTTAATTTATCATTGAATCACAGCTTACTTCAACTTCGCCAAACAGGTGATGATTTAACAAAAGCACATTCGTGAAAAAGAACAATCGTCGCACAAATGTGTCTAACCATAAACATCAATGTCTTTCTTAAAATCAATACAAAGTATATATTTTTTAAACTTGCATATTTAGTTAAAAGAAATTCATGTTAGCAGGCAATATTAACTAGGGAAATTGTGCCACTTCTCTTGCGTTCAGTGCAAGCAGAGTCAGGGTATATGCCGCAGTTTGGGCTGCCTGGCTAGTTGAGAAGTGTGTGAAGACCATTTCTTCCTAACAAAGACAAATTAATTTGCCAGAATTTTACATAATGATATAACATTGAAGGTTGTGCAATGTAACAGCAATATTTAGACTTAGGTTTGCCACCCTTTCTATAAAATACAGAACGGTTCGAAATGATGCTCTTATTTCTGTGTGTTTATTATGTTAGAATTAAGTCTATGATTTGATAGAGCAGTCTGACTGAGCGGTGGTAGGCAGCAGCAGGCTCGTAAGCATTCATTCAAACAGTACTTTACTGCATTTGCCAGCAGCTCTTAACAATGCTTGAAGCACAGCACTGTTTATATGACTTCAAGCCTATCAACTCCAGAGATTAGGCTGGCAATACTAAAGTGCCTATAAGAACATCCAATAGTCAAAGATAAATGAAATACAAAATGGTACAGAGAGAAATGGTTGGCGGGTCATAATTCCTATAATAACTTGCGGCTGAACTTGAAAGGGGTTTCTTTGTTATTTTACCGTTCATGTCTTCCATAGAGAATGTCTTTATCTACTTCAAATATGGTCTGTGTTTCGTGCAGGCATACACTGCCTCAGCTTTTTGATACTCATGTAAATCTCACTAGAATAAGGTAACGTTTGTCAACATATTTTCATAAATCCACTCTACAAAAAATATTTGCATATATTTAGCCAATATTGATCAGAGTTACCTTATCCTATGGATATCTACACAGTTATCAAATTGGCAAGGTGTTGTAAACCTAAACGAAACACAGACCTTATTTGAAGTGAATCTAAAAACATCCTGTGGAATAAATGAATGAATTAACCGCCTTTCAGATTTATTTTGCTGGAAGGTATCATGGGAATTATGACTCACACTTTGGTAGTCAATTATTACCATGCACATTATTAAAATAGGATTTCCTGCATATAGAAATGACAGTTTTTGTTTTCAACATTCATCATAGGTAACTTAAACTCTAGTTTTATGATTCAAACAGTTGAGAGTATGTGTCTCCTAGCAGACACTTCAGTATCCTTGTCACTTCAGAGAGCTGTGCGTGTGTGTGTACAATTATATTAATTTTACAGTTGGCAGAGAAAAGCAGAGAACCAGTGTGGGACTATTACATTGAATTGGCACCAGGGAAAGCAAGGTGTCTTATTTGTGATAAAGAGATCAGCAACGGCTAAATCAAAACATACCACTAACCTGGGGAATCACCTTAGGAACACCCATCCAAAAGCCCATAAGGAATCACCTTAGGAACACCCATCCAAAAGCCCATAAGGAATCACCTTAGGAACACCCATCCAAAAGCCCATAAGGAATCACCTTAGGAACACCCATCCAAAAGCCCATAAGGAATCACCTTAGGAACACCCATCCAAAAGCCCATAAGGAATCACCTTAGGAACAACCATCCAAAAGCCCATAAGGAAGCAATGATGAAAAAATTATGATTTATCCTTTTTCACAAGGAAAAAGGATACAGACACATCAGACATCGCAGGCTACAATCTTACAACTGTTTAATAAACAAGCAAAATGGCCAAGAAGATGGATGAAGCAATTATTGAGATGATTGCCACTGACAACCAGCCATTCACAGTGGTGTCTGATGTTGGTTTTCCGAGGCTGAACCCCGGTACAGGATCAAAGATGAAAAATTATACCGTGCAGAAATGATAGATAAAACACATTAAAAAGAGTTGTGATGAAAGTGAAGAATCTGGTGGCACCAGTGAACGCTCCACACATGGCATTCACAACTGACTGCTGGTCAGGCACTACAGAGTAGAGTCCCTGATAAGCCTTACTGGACATATCATTGACAATATTTGGACAAGAAAGCAGGTTGTGCTGAAAGTCAAGACTGTGACTGGATCACAAACAGGAAACTACATCAGAGAGATGTTTTTGATCATGTTGGAATACTGTGAAATCCACACAGAACGTGTAGTGTTGGTCCTCAGGGACAGTGGGGCAAACATGGTGAAAGGTATGAGACTGGCAGAGCTTCCAGACTTCAGCTGCAGTGCACACACCCTACAGCTTGTAATCAATGATGGCCTATCCAGTCAGAGAGCTGTGCTAGACATTATTGTCATGTTGAAGAGCTGTGAATCTCACTTTGACCACTCTGTACTGGCTGTTAGAGCCGATTTGGACATATTTGTATAAAAGACAGAACATACAGAGCTCCATGTACATTTGTGTAAATATATAAAATATTAATGTACATGATGAAATATTAGGTACCTTTATGATTTATATTTACCTGATTGAGATATATTCATTTGTTGTTAGTGTAACTCAGTTTTGCCCCCCCCCCCCCTTGCCCATTCATTGTATTGTGGTAAGTGTGTTAGGATAAAGGCAGGAAGTTGGGCCTTCGGGGGAGTCCTTGCTAGATGCGGGAGCGGTATAGTTTTTTGACCATACAGACATACATACATACATACATACAAGTCATATTATGTATTTTCCATATCAAGTAATCTATGCTTTAAGTTGATTGGATAATCATTTCTTTGTTAGATATAAGAAGAATAAACATTTTTGTTGCACCATATCCCTGGATGGCATTGAATGTTTGGCCGTTTGGAAACCTTGAGTGTGGACTGTATACTTACCAAACAACCCCGTTTCAGGCTTGGGCAGTGGCTATGGTAAAGAGGAAAGGAAGCCACTACACTGGCCAAACAGAGGCTGAGGGCCATTCAGGAAGATTTTGGCCTTCCCAAACACAGCATCATCCAAGAAGTTCAAACTCGCTGGAACTCAACACTACACATGTTACAGAGGATGTTTGAACAGAGGCGTGCACTGAATGTGTATGCAGGTGAATACGGACACAGTGGGACATTGTCTCTAACCTAATTGAGACTCTGGCACCTATGGAGGAGGTGACACTGGAGATGAGCCACTTCATCAGCTCTACAGCAGCATGCATCATCCCCAGTGTGTCGGTGCTGAAGAGGAGTCTGACCTACTAAGGAGTCCAAATCCCAGAGCCACAGCAGAATGAACTAGTGAAGAGGAGGACCCAGATCTAGGTGCAAAGAGGCAAAGAGTCCAAGATCAGCCACCCAGTCTGGTGGACAGCCTCTACGCTAGAATCCTTGGAAGCCAAGAGGGCAGGGCTGGAGTCCAGTGCAGTTTTTAAATGGAGTTGGAGCGTTACCTCACAGAGCCTGTCATTGACAGAAAGATTGCCTTGTCTTTGGAGTGGTGGAAGCAGAATGAGGACAGACTTGAATCACTTGCTCCACTGGCAAAGAAGTTTCTGTCCCCCACCTTCTTCGGTCCCAAGTAGAGGTCGACCGATTCTGATTTTTCAACGCCGATACGGATACCGATTATTGGAGGACCCCAAAAAACAATACCGATTTAATTGGACAATTTTTTTTATGTATTTATTTATTTATAATAATGACAAAATAAGTGTTAATTCAGTATTGTTGTAATTGACTTGATATAATACATCAATCTAATCAATTTAGCCTCAAATAAATAATGAAACATGTTCAATTTGGTTTAAATAATGCAAAAACAAAGTGTAGGAGAAGAAAGTAAAAGTGCAATATGTGCCATGTAAAAAAAGCTAAGTTCCTTGCTCAGAACATGAGAACATATGAAAGCTGGTGGTTTCTTTTAACATGAGTCTTCAATATTCCCAGGTAAGTAGTTTTAGGTTGTAGTTATTATAGGACTATTTCTCTCTATACCATTTGTATTTCATATACCTTTGACTATTGGATGTTCTTATAGGCCCTTTAGTATTGCCAGTGTAACAGTATAGTTTCGTCCCTCTCCTCGACAACAGCCACCCTTGAAGCATCATTACCCATCGCTCCACAAAAGCCGCGGCCCTTGCAGAGCAAGGGGAACAACTACTTCAAGGTCTCAGAGCGAGTTATGTCACCGATTGAAACACTATTAGTGCGCACACCGCCACCTAGCTAGCCATTCCCCATTGGTTACACCAGCCTAATCTTGGGAGTTGATAGGCTTGAAGTCATAAACAGCTCAATGCTTGAAGCACAGGGAAGAGCTGCTGGCAAACGCACGAAAGTGCTGTTTGAATGAATGCTTACGAGCCTGCTGCTGCCTACCACCGCTCAGTCAGACTGCTCTATCAAATATCAAATCATAGACTTAATTATAACATAATAATTACACACAGAGTCTTAAGTCATTAATATGGTCAAATCTGGAAACTATCATTTAGAAAATGACACAATTTCCCGAGTTAAAATAAATTAATGTTAGCAGGCAATATTAACTAAATATGCAGGTTTAAAAATATATACTTGTGTATTGATTTTAACAAAGTTAGTTTATGGTTAGGTGCACATTGGTGCAACGACAGTGCTTTTTTCGCGAATGCGCTTGTAAATAACCATTTGGTGAAGTAGGCTATGATTCAATAATAAATTAACAGGCACTGCATCGATTATATGCAATGCAGGACAAGCTAGATAAACTAGTAATATCATCAACCATGTGTAGTTAACTAGTGATTATGTTAAGATTGATTATTTTTATAAGATACGTTTAATGCTAGCTAGCACCTTTCCGTGGCTCCTTGCTGCACTCGCATAACAGGTAGTCAGCCTGCCACGCAGTCTCCTCGTGGAGTGCAATGTAATCGGCCGTGATCGGTGTCCAGAAATGCAGATTACCGATTGTTATGAAAACTTGAAATCGGACCGAATTAATCGGCCATTCCGATTAATCGGTCGACCTCTAGTCCCAAGTGAGAGTGTTCAGTGAGGTGGGGATCATTTACGATAAGTGGAGGAGCAGACTGACAGGGGAATATGCAGACAAGCTCTGCTTTTTGCACTACAACCTAAAACATCTTACCTGAGAATTTTGAAGACTCATGTTAAAAGGAACCACCAGCTTTCATATGTTCTCATGTTCTGAGAAAGGAACTTAAATGTTAGCTTTTTTACATGGCACATATTGCACTTTTACTTACCTCTCCAACACTGTTTTTGCATTATTTAAACCAAATTGAACATGTTTCATTATTTACAGTGCCTTGAGAAAGTATTCGGCCCCCTTGAACTTTGCGACCTTTTGCCACATTTCAGGCTTCAAACATAAAGATATAAAACTGTATTTGTTTGTGAAGAATCAACAACAACACAATCATGAAGTGGAACAACATTTATTGGATATTTCAAACTTTTTTAACAAATCAAAAACTGAAAAATTGGGCGTGCAAAATTATTCAGCCCCCTTAAGTTAATACTTTGTAGCGCCACCTTTTGCTGCGATTACAGCTGTAAGTCGCTTGGGGTATGTCTCTATCAGTTTTGCACATCGAGAGACCGAAATTTTTTCCCATTCCTCCTTGCAAAACAGCTCGAGCTCAGTGAGGTTGGATGGAGAGCATTTGTGAACAGCAGTTTTCAGTTCTTTCCACAGATTCTCGATTGGATTCAGGTCTGGACTTTGACTTGGCCATTCTAACACCTGGATATGTTTATTTTTGAACCATTCCATTGTAGATTTTGCTTTATGTTTTGGATCATTGTCTTGTTGGAAGACAAATCTCCGTCCCAGTCTCAGGTCTTTTGCAGACTCCATCAGGTTTTCTTCCAGAATGGTCCTGTATTTGGCTCCATCCATCTTCCCATCAATTTTAACCATCTTCATGATGCTGCCACCACCATGTTTGACAGTGGGGATGATGTGTTCAGGGTGATGAGCTGTGTTGCTTTTACGCCAAACATAACGTTTTGCATTGTTGTCAAAAAGTTCAATTTTGGTTTCATCTGACCAGAGCACCTTCTTCCACATGTTTGGTGTGTCTCCCAGGTGGCTTGTGGCAAACTTTAAACAACACTTTTTATGGATATCTTTAAGAAATGGCTTTCTTCTTGCCACTCTTCCATAAAGGCCAGATTTGTGCAATATATGACTGATTGTTGTCCTATGGACAGAGTCTCCCACCTCAGCTGTAGATCGCTGCAGTTCATCCAGAGTGATCATGGGCCTCTTGGCTGCATCTCTGATCAGTCTTCTCCTTGTATGAGCTGAAAGTTTAGAGGGACGGACAGGTCTTGGTAGATTTGCAGTGGTCTGATACTCCTTCCATTTCAATATTATTGCTTGCACAGTGCTCCTTGGGATGTTTAAAGCTTGGGAAATCTTTTTGTATCCAAATCCGACTTTAAACTTCTTCACAACAGTATCTCGGACCTGCCTGGTGTGTTCCTTGATCTTCATGATGCTCTCTGCGCTTTTAACGGACCTCAGACTATCACAGTGCAGGTGCATTTATACGGAGACTTGATTACACACAGGTGGATTGTATTTATCATCATTAGTCATTTAGGCCAACATTGGATCATTCAGAGATCCTCACTGAACTTCTGGAGGGAGTTTGCTGCACTGAAAGTAAAGGGGCTGAATAATTTTGCACGCATGTTAAAAAAGTTTGAAATATCCAATAAATGTCGTTCCACTTCATGATTGTGTCCCACTTGTTGTTGATTCTTCACAAAAAAATACAGTTTTATATCTTTATGTTTGAAGCCTGAAATGTGGCAAAAGGTCGCAAAGTTCAAGGGGGCCAAATACTTTCACAAGGCACTGTATTTGAGACTAAATTGATTTTATTAATGTATTATATTAAGTAAAAATGAAAGTGTTCATTCAGTATTGTTGTAATTGTCATTATTACAAATATATATATAATATATAAAAAATTGTCTGATTAATCAGTATCGTTTTTTTTGGTCCTCTAATAAATCGGTATCTTTTTGTATCCAAATCCGACTTTAAACTTCTTCACAACAGTATCTCGGACCTGCCTGGTGTGTTCCTTGATCTTCATGATGCTCTCTGCGCTTTTAACGGACCTCAGACTATCACAGTGCAGGTGCATTTATACGGAGACTTGATTACACACAGGTGGATTGTATTTATCATCATTAGTCATTTAGGCCAACATTGGATCATTCAGAGATCCTCACTGAACTTCTGGAGGGAGTTTGCTGCACTGAAAGTAAAGGGGCTGAATAATTTTGCACGCATGTTAAAAAAGTTTGAAATATCCAATAAATGTCGTTCCACTTCATGATTGTGTCCCACTTGTTGTTGATTCTTCACAAAAAAATACAGTTTTATATCTTTATGTTTGAAGCCTGAAATGTGGCAAAAGGTCGCAAAGTTCAAGGGGGCCAAATACTTTCACAAGGCACTGTATTTGAGACTAAATTGATTTTATTAATGTATTATATTAAGTAAAAATGAAAGTGTTCATTCAGTATTGTTGTAATTGTCATTATTACAAATATATATATAATATATAAAAAATTGTCTGATTAATCAGTATCGTTTTTTTTGGTCCTCTAATAAATCGGTATCGGCGTTGAAAAATCATAAAAATCGGTCGACCTCTAGTAGAAAGCCACTTTTTCTAGCTGAAAGACGATGGCCAGAGCTTACCCAAGATGCTGCACAACAACTTAAGTTGGGCTTGAAGTGACAAACCCGAACTCCACGCTTCGTGCAAATTCATGCCAATGCCTTATCTTTTCCTATGAAATTATGTGTAAATTATTTTTAGCCTCGGTTTCGTTTCAGGGCTGGGTTTTATTTGAATGGTACCACCCACCAGCATGGTATTGTTTATTAATCATAAACACCTGCAAAGTTTGAGTCGCAACAGAGCTGAGCAATATAATAGATAACCTTTGGCAACAGCAAAGATGAATGGATAATTAAGCAATAAATGCAGGAGTGGGTGTGGTATAATTACATTGGTAACCAGTTTATAATATCAATAAGGCACCTCGGGGGTTTGTGGTACATGGCCAATATACCACGGCTAAGGGCTGTTCCTACGCACGGCGCAAGGTGGAGTGCCTGGACACAGTCCTTAGCTGTGGTATATTGGCCATGTACCACAAACCTCTGAGGTGCCTTATTGATATTATAAACTGGTTACCAATATAATTAGAGCAGTTAAAATACATAGTCATACCCCTGATATACGGTCTGATATACCAGGCTGTCAGCCAATCAGCATTCAAGGCTCGAACCACCCAGTTTATAAATGAAGATACACTATATACACAAAAGTATGTGGACACCCATTCAAATGAATTGATATATCTATTTCAGCCACACATTGGCAGTAAAATGCCTTACTGAAGAGCTCAGAGACTTTCAACGTGGCACCGTCATTGGATGCCACCTTTCCAACAAGTCAGTTTGTCAAACTTCTGCCTTGCTAGAGCTGCCCCGGTCAACTGTAAGCACTGTTATTGTGAAGTGGAAACGTCTAGGAGCAACAACGGCTCAACTGCAAAGTGGTAGGCCACACAAGCTTACAGAACAGTACCTGAGTGCTGAAGCTCGTAAAAATTGTCTGTCCTCGGTTGCAACACTCTACCAAGTTCCAAAATGCCTCTGGAAGCAACGTCAACACAAGAACTGTTCGTCGGGACGTTCATGAAATGGGTTTCCATGGCCGAGCAGCTACACACAAGCCTAAGATCACCATGCGCAATACCTAGCATTGGCTGGAGTGGTGTAAAGCTCGCAGCCATTGACCAGTGGAAACTCATTCCCTGGAGTGATGAATCACGCTTCACCATCTGGCAGTCCGACGGATGAATCTGTGTTTGGTGGATGCCAGGAGAAGGCTACCTGCCCCAATGCATAGCGCCAGCTGTACAGTTTCGTAGAGGAGGAATAATGGTCTGGGGCTGTTTTTCATGTTTCGGCCTAGGCCCCTTAGCTCCAGCGAAGGGAAATCTTAGCACTACAGCATACAATTTCATTCTAGACGATTCTGTACTTCCAACTTTGTGGCAACAGTTTGGGGAAGGCCCTATTTCAGCATGAAAATGCCCCACGTACAAAGCGAGGTCCATACAGAAATGGTTTGTCGAGATCGATGTGGAACAACTTGACTGCCCTGCACAGAGCCCTGACCTCAACCCCATCAAACACCTTTGGGATGAATTGGAACTCCGACTGTGAGCCAGGCCTAATCGCCCAACATCAGTGGCCGACCTCACTCTTGTGGTTGAATGGAAGCAAATCCCTGCAGCATGTTCCAACATCTTGTGGAAAGCCTTCCCAACAGAGTGGAGGCTATTATAGCAGCAAAGGGGGGACCAACTCAATATTAATGCCCATGATTTTGGAATGAGATGTTCGATGAGCAGGTAGCGACATTCTTTCGGTCATGTAGTGTAGTTCACTCAGGCCGTTTACCATTGAAGAAAATGGTCAGTTCCGGGTCTTTCATAGACAGGTTGGTTGTTTAGCAACAGAAACGATGCGCACAACCATGGGGCAAAACAGATGAGGTTGGCTTCGATTGTTGACAACATGTAAGCTATATTTCGTCTCCAATGTTAATTGAGAACATAAATACATTTGCACAATGACCACTTGTTGTCTCTTAAATATATTGTTACAGTTGTTGGTTAGCTAGCTAGAGAATTTTAGACATATTAGCATTGACATGAAATCAGTCAAAACACCTCAAATTAAGACATGGTATCAATAACGAGCCACTTATGATTCCTCACATGGCAGTTTCTTGTCATTCTTGCTACCAATCTGGCCATCCGGAATCACAACAACAGGCTGACTTCTGCCCCATGGAAGCGCGCACATTGTTTTGGTGACGTTGTCAGCCAACCCATCTATAGACATCAATGCAATAGCAGCTGGGTCTGCTATAAAAAAAAGTCAATGGGGTGTCTCTTTTCCCCCTCTGTCTCTGGCTACAGCTTTTTACTGGCTGCCTGAGAGCCATGGAGCAAATTAAAATAGGTTGCACCCCCACATTTTCACCAGAAACTTATCATAATCTATTGGAAATTTAAAGTTTCACTTATTTTGCTCAAGTCTGTCTAAAAATATATATGGTAAATGGTCAAATTGCATGTGATATGCATTTTGGAAGCCTGCTCCCCCAAGATGAATGGTTTTGGCCACACTCCACTGCTTTGACTGATGCAGCTAGAAATCAAGTGTCTATCCTACACTGAACAAAAATATAAATGCAACATGCAACAATTTCAAAGATTTGACTGAGTTAAAGTTATTTTAAGATGCGTGTATTGTTAGATATTACTGCACTGTTGGAGCTAGGAACACAAGCATTTCACTACACCACAATAACATCTGCTAAATATGTGTATGTGACCAATACGATTTGATTTAGATTTATAAGGAAATCCATCAATTGAAATAAATGCATTAGGCTCTAATCTTTGGATTTCACATGACTGGGAATACAGATATGCATCTGTTTGTCACAGATACCTGTAAAAATGTTTTCAATAGGGCGTGGATCAAAAGGACAGTCAGTATATGGTGTGACTTACCTCATTCAGAGTCACATCTCCTTCGCATAGAGTTGCTCAGGCTGTTGATTGTAGCCTGTGGGATATTGTCCCACTCTTCGTCCATGGCTGTGCAAATTTTCTGGATATTGGCAGGAACTGGAACACGCCCTCACACACGTTGATTCAGAGCATCCCAAACATGCTTTAATGGGTGACATGTCCAGTGAGTATGCAGGCCATGGAAGAACTGGGACATTTTCAGCTTCAAGGAATTGTGTACAGATGGGGGCTGTGTATTATCATGCTATAACATGAGGTGATAGCGGCGGATAAATGGCACGAACAATGGGCCTCATGATCCCGTCACGGTAATTCTTTGCATTCAAATTGCCATTGATAAAATGCAATTGTGGTCCATAGCTTATGTCTGCCCATACCATAACCCCACCATGGGGCACTCTGTTCACAACGTTGACATCAGCAAACCGATCGCCCACACAACGCCATACACGCGCATGTCTGACATCTGCACGGGTATAGTTGAAACCGTAATTCATCTGTGAAGAGCACACTTCGCCAGCGTGCCAGTAGCCATCGAATGTGAGCATTTGCCCACTGAAGTCGGTTATGATGCCGAACTGCAGTCAGGTCAAGACTCTGGTGAGGATGACGAGCATGCAGATGAGCTTCCCTAAAATGTTTTTTTTTACAGTTTGTGCAGAAATTCTTTGGTTGTGCAAACCAACAGTTTTATCAGTTGTCAGCGTGGCTGGTCTCAGACGATGTTGCAGGTGAAGAAGCCAGATGTGGAGGTCCTGAGCTGGAGCGGTTTCACATGGTCTGCGGTTGTGAGGCCGGTTGGACGTACTGCCAAATTCTCTAAAACAATGTTGGAGGTGGCTTATGGTAGAGAAATTAACATTACATTATCTGGCAACAGCTCTGGTGGACATTCCTGCAGTCAGTATACCAATTGCACACCCCTCAAAACTTGAGACATCTGTGGCATTGTGTTGTGTGACAAAACTGCACATTTGAGTGGCCTTTTAATGTCCCCAGCACAAGGTGCTCCTGTGTAAATATCATGCTGTTTAATCAGCTTCTTGATATTCCACATCGGTCAGGTGGATGGATTATCTTGGCAAAGGAGAAATGCTCACTAACAGGGGTGTAAGCAAATTTGTGCAAAAAATTTGAGATAAATCCACTTTTTGTGAGTATAGAACATTTCTGGGAACTTTTATTTCAGCTCATGAAACATGGGACCAACACTTCACATGTTGTGTTTCTATTTCTGTTCAGTGAATAATGAAAAGGCACCCGTGAAAGATTATGCTTTGTGTCCGATGCGCTCAAGGTGTTACATAGAATTTGCGGCGTACATCATGAGTAAAGTCATTGTAGCCTGTCATTTCACTTCCCCTAGCTGTGAGAACCATGGCCTCACGAGCCTACCAAAGGTTGCACTGTGCCCATTACATTGTAGAAAAATGTGTCTAGTCCGAACGGTTCAGGCTATCCATATTACCAGAGCTTCATCTTATTCTTTCTATGGAGAATTTGCAGCGGCAATCTATGGAAGATGTCAATAGATGGCAAAGCCCAAGATAGTGGTTTCCCCTATCCATCTGTGGCAAAGTTCTCTACATGCTTATGACAAATCCAGCTCCAGAACCAGCAATAGCCAAGCTGGCTGTATGCGTCATTCTTTCGGAGATAGAACCTAAAAGACCATTTCAACTTATAGGACTGGAATTACGTGGAAATAGTGTCAGCTTTGCTCTCTGGTGGGGGCCTAATCCTTTGAACTTCACATGTTAGTGCTCATGGGTCCTTGTACATGGAAAAGATCTATAACCTTTTCAGCATACTCTCTTGATTAAAGATGCACCCCGGGATCTTAAGCACAACAAATTCGTAACACATTGCACTAATTGGATTCGTAACAGATCACACTAATGAAAAAAATCATATGATATCATACAAATGACAAAATTCTTAACATATCACACAAATGGATGACATTGTATGCAAAAAGCGGGGCCAATTTTGGCTTATGAGCACCACTTTAAAAACTACTGGCTGAAATTATACAAAAATTTGAGAGTGCATCTTTAACTTATTCGCCTATAGTATACAATCTTTAATTAACTTACCAGCCTATAATATACTGTCTTCGATTAATTTACTAGCATATAGTATTCTTACTAGCCTATAGTAGATTGTCTGATTAACTTACTAGCCTGTAGAATACTGTATTTGATGCAGTAGCCTACACAAGTTTAGGTTGGATCCAATGTTACATTAGTTAAGTTTCATAAAACACATACAGATTTACAAAGTTGTAGGCTAGCCTCTTAGCGCAAATATACTCACTGTGTGTTGCCGATACGCCGATGTTTTATCAGTGGAATAAATCGTTGGGACTGCGTCAAGATTTAATATTAACCTCGTGGTGAAACCGAGATCAAGTTTTGTGAAGCACTCTTCTGTAAAGTGGTCGCCACATAAACGGGACACAACTGGAATATTCTCTCCCGAGTTGCTTTCATTAATAAACTGTAGCCACTGTTGACGTCTCTGTGGTTCCTCTGGTAAACTGTAATGAATAATTGCGTCCGATTTATTGGCGCATCCTCTAACAATGCATCTATGGATTTCCATTTGGTGCTTTTCTTTAGCCAGTTATTTTCTCATGAAACAGCCAAATTTGATATACCTTTTAGCTACTCATTTTTTCGTCACCACTGACCCAGATTGTTGTGCTCTTTGCTAGCCAACTGTTAGCAACAACAACCAAGTTAGCATTGTGGCTAAGCTGTCTACAGTGTTGAGTCAATAATTAATATCCGCACTTGGACTTTACAGATTCTCTCTATTTGTCTATGCCGTTTGAACAGTGGTGAATATGTGTACAATCATATTTTTCAGGTACTAAAATGCTAATTAATGGATTGCAAAAATAGCTAGGAGGTTGCAACTTCTTATGTTTTTGTAACAGAATAGGCGCACGGTCGCCACCTTCTGTAGTGGAGTGTTTCTGCTGAACGACCATTTACTCGAGGCTATATTATTTTCCTCAAATGTATTAATACATAAATGTATATTGAATTGATTGGCTTGATTATTCTAAACACGTACACAGTTCCAGCGTATGAATATGTTAAAATATTAGTAAAAAACATTCCATATATGTTTCCACTGTGTCTGGTACATTCACATTGCCAGGAAAGTTTGCCCATTCTACATTTACACATATATTTTCAAATTAACATAATACAATTTAAACGTGTACTATTATTGCCCCTTCCGATACTGATATAATCAAAGAAAGACAGTAGCTAGCTAGCACAAAATATAATTTAAATCAACTGTGCTTGGCATAGCTCCAGTTCTCTCAGTGGTTTGCTGTTTCACCATGTGTAAATAAAACGTTATAATGCTGTAGGAAATGACATGCGTTTACCAGTACACCAGCGGTGAATTGGTTTTACGTCAATTCTGTAGGGAGAAATTGGCCAGTTTTTCTTATTCAATATTGTTCATACAGCAGTAAGCGACAACACATCACCACGGGACGAAAATAAGATCTGAGCTGTAAAAAAAATATGCCCAAGAACAAAGGTAAAGCGTTAGAATTGCCGTCTTTTCCCGTAATGTGTGGCTATCTCTGTCCGGCATCTCTGACTAGCTACACGCATTGAAAACGTGACACAATTGAATCAAAGACCCTAACCTTCTAGTTTAGCTAGCTAACCAGCATAATGTCTAGTTAACCAGTAACTAGCTAGAGTTCATGTTCAGAAGTAATGGTACGTACAAGCTAGCTAAGTGAAGTTTACAGCAGCCAGCTCGCTATATTGTATTTTTTAAGTGGAGCAAATTAATATAATTCTGTCGTTTAGCTAACTAAGTTAACCGGTTTGCTCATCACTCACGATACTAACACAGGCATTTAGATGGTAGATAATGTTATTTATTCAGTTTACAACACCCATTCACACCCCAGTCAACTGGTTACACTTGCCTGAAGAAATTTAACAGGAAGGTTTCAAGTACTGGCTGTAGTAGGCCATATGGCTTATCTGCGGTCTGTATTCCTGTAAAACATCGTCACATGTTGCTATAACACATGTTCCTCTTGTAGATTATGATACAGGGAGAGAGGAATGTGGGGTTCACATCACAGCCTAAAATGGTAAACTCAGCAAAAAAGAAGAAGAAACGCCCTCACTGTCAACTGCGTTTATTTTCAGCAAACTTAACATGTGTAAATATTTGTATGAACATAACAAGATTCAACAACTGAGACAAACTGAACAAGTTCCACAGACATGTGACTAAGAGAAATGGAATAATGTGTCCCTGAACAAAGGGGGTCAAACTCAAAAGTAACAGTCAGTATCTGGTGTGGCCACCAGCTGCATTAAGTACAGCAGTGCATCTCAGCCTCATGGACTACACCAGATTTGCCAGTTCTTGCTGTGAGATGTTACCCCACTCTTCCACCAAGGCACCTGCAAGTTCCCGGACATTTCTGGGGGGGAATGGCCATAGCCCTCACCCTCCAATCCAACAGGTCCCAGACATGCTCAATGGGATTGAGATCTGGGCTCTTCGCTGGGCATGGCAGAACACTGACATTCCTGTCTTGCAGGAAATCATGCACAGAACGAGCAGGATGGCTGGTGGCATTGTCACGCTGGAGGGTCATGTCAAGATGAGCTTGCAAGAAGGGTACCACATGAGGGAGGATGACTTCCCAGTAATGCACAGCGTTGAGATTGCCTGCAATGACAACAAACTCAGTCCAATGATTCTGTGACACACCGCCCCAGACCATACAGATCCTCCACCTCCAAATCGATCCCACTCCAGAGTACAGGCCTCGGTGTAACGCTCATTCCTTCGACGATAAACGTGAATCTGACCATCACCCATGGTGAGACAAAACCGCGACTCGTCAGTGAAGAGCACTTTTTGCCAGTCCTGTCTAGTCCAGCGACGGTGGGTTTGTGCCTATAGGCGACGTTGTTGCCAGTGATGTCTGGTGAGGACTTGCCTTACAACAGGCCTACACGCCCTCAGTCCAGCCTCAGTTTATTGCGGACAGTGTGAGCACTGATGGAGGGATTGTGCGTTCCTGGTGTAACTCGGGCAGTTGTTGTTGCCGTCCTGTACCTGTCCCGTAGGTGTAATGTTCAGATGTACCTATCCTGTGCAGGTGTTGTTACACATGGTCTGTCACTGCGAGGACGATCAGCTGTCCGTCCTGTCTCACTGTAGTGCTGTTTTCGGTGTCTGACTGTACAGACATTGCAATTTATTGCCCTGGCCACATCTGCAGTCCTCATACCTCCTTGCAGCATGCCTAAGGCACATTCACTCAGATGAGCAGGGACCCTGGGCATCTTTATTTGGGTGTTTTTCAGAGTCATTAGAAAGGCCTCTTTTGTGCTCTATATTTTTATAACTGTGACCTTTAATTGTAAGCTGTTAGTGTCTTAACGACCATTCCACAGGTGCATGTTCATTATTTATTTATTTATTGTTCAATGAACAAGCATGGGAAACCGTGTTTAAACCCTTTACAATGAAGATCTGTGAAGTTACTTGAATTATCTTTGAAAGACAGGGTCCTGAAACGGGGACGTTTCTTTTTTTGCTGAGTTTATTTAGGTTAGCTAGCTATTGGGCTCAATAATCACAGGTCAAGGGGAAACTCAATACCTTTACCTTACATAGCTACTGTAGTTAAATACACTTCCAGAACCTTCAGAAAGTATTCATACCTCTTGACTTATTCCACATTTAGTTGTTACAGCCTGAATTCAAAGTTGATAAAATGTTGCTTATTTTCTCACCAACTACACACAATACCCCAAAATGACAAAGTTAAAACAACATGTTATTAGAAATGCACATTTATTGAGTTTGTTGTTACAGCCTTAAGAATGTCTTTCTGGGTTAGTCTCTGAGCTTTGCACACCTGGATTGTACAATATTTGCACATTTTTCTTCTTAGAATTCTTCAAGCTCTGTCAAGTTGGTTATTGATCATTGCTAAACAGCCATTTTCAAGTCTTGCAATAGATTTTAAAGCCGATTTTTAAATCAGAACTGTAACTAGGCCACTTAGAAACATTCAATGTCGTCTTGGTAAGCAACTCCAGTGTATATTTGGCCTTGTGTTTTAGGTTATTGTCCTGCTGAAAGGTGAATTTGTCTCCCAGTCTCTGTTGGAAAGCAGACTGAACCATGTTATTTTCACATATAGAAATAACATTTCTTTCAATACACAGACAGTATTGTGGAATAACTACAATGTTGTTGATCTGTCCTCAGTTTCTCCTATCACAGCCATTGAACTCAAACTGTTTTAAAATCACCATTGGCCGCATGGTGAAATCCCTGAGCGGTTTCCTTTAGAGGTTGACCGATTATGATTTTTCAACGCTGATACTGATTATTGGAGGACCAAAAAAAGCAGATACCGATTAATCGGACAACTTATTTTTATTTATTTATTTGTAATAATTACAATTTACAACAATACTGAATGAACACCTTTATTTTAACTTAATATAATACATCAATCAAATCAATTTAGCCTCAAATAAATAATGAAACATGTTCATTTGGTTTAATTAATGCAAAAACAAAGTGTTGGAGAAGAAAGTAAAAGTGCAATATGTGCCATGTATAAAAAGCTAACGTTTAAGTTCCTTGCTCAGAACATGAGAACATATGAAAGCAGGTGGTTCCTTTTAAGGTGAGTTCAACATTCCCAGGTAAGAAGTTTTAGGTTGAGGTTGTTATAAATATAGGACTTTCTCTATACCATTTGTATTTCATTAACCTTTGACTATTGGATGTTCTTATAGGCACTTCAGTATTGCCAGTGTAACAGTATAGCTTCTGTCCCTCTCCTCGCCCCTACCTGGGCTCGAACCAGGAACACATCGACAACAGCCACCCTCGAAGCATCGTTACCCATCGCTCCACAAAAGCAGCGGCCCTTGAAGAGCAAGGGGAACAACTACTCCAAGGCTCAGCGCGAGTGACGTTTGAAACGCTATTAACGCGTACCCCGCTAACTAGTTAGCCATTTCACATAGGTTACACCAGCCTAATCTCGGGAGTTGATAGGCTTGAAGTCATAAACCACTCAATGCTTGAAGCACAGGGAAGAGCTGCTGGCAAAAGCACGAAAGTGCTATTTGAATGAATGATTACGAGCTTGCTGCTGCCTACCACCGCTCAGTCCGACTGCTCTATCAAATATCAAATCATAGACTTAATTATAACATAATAACACACAGAAATACGAGCTTTAGGTCATTAATATGGTCAAATCCGGAAACTATCATTTCGAAAACAAAATGTTTATTCTTTGATAACATGAATTTCTTTAACTAAATATGCAGGTTTAAAAATATATACTTCTGTTTTTTTTATTTTAAGAAAGTCATTGATGTTTATGGTTAGGTACATTCGTGCAACCATTATGTTTTTTTCACAAATGCGCTTTTGTTAAATCATCCCGTTTGGCGAAGTTGGCTGTCTTTGTTAGGAAGAAATAGTCGTCACAGTTCGCAACAAGCCAGGCAGCCCAAACTGCTGCATATAGCCTGACTCTGTTGCACAGAATGCAAGAGAAGTGACACAATTTCCCTAGTTAAAAGAAATTCATGTTAGCAGGCAATATTAACTAAATATGCAGGTTTAAAAATGTATACTTGTGTATTGATTTTAAGAAAGGCGTTGAGGTTTATGGTTAGGTTCACATTGATGCAACAACAGTGCTTTTTCCGCGAATGCGCTTGTTAAATCACCCGTTTGTCGAAGTAGGCTATGATTCAATGATATATTAACAGGCACCGCATTGATTATATGCAACGCAGGACAAGCTAGATAAACTAGTAATATCATCAACTATGTGTAGTTAACTAGTGATTATGTTAAGATAGATTTTTTTCTAAGATACGTTTAATGCTACCTAGCACCTTACCGTGGCTCCTTGCTGCACTCGCATAACAGGTAGTCAGCCTGCCACGCAGTCTCCTCGTGGAGTGCCATGTAATCGGCCATGATTGGTGTCCAAAAATGCTGATTACCGATTGTTATGAAAACTTGAAATCGGCCCTAATTAAATTGGCCATTCCGATTAATCAGTCGACCTCTAGTTTCCTTCCTCTCCGACAACTGAGTTAGGAGGGGCGTCTGTATATTTGTAGTGACTGGGTGTATTGATACACCAGCCAAAGTGTCATTAATAACTTCTCCATGCTCAAAGGGATATTTCATGTCTGCTTTTTTTTAAAACCCATCTACCAATACGTGCACTTCTTTGCGAGGTAGTGGAAAACCTCCCTGGTCTTTGTGGTTGAATCTGTGTTTGAAATTCACTTATCGACTGAGGGACCTTACAATTATCTGTATGTGTGGGGAACAGAGATGAGGTAGTAATTAAAAGATAATGTTAAACACTATTACACAGACTCATACAAAGGTCTCCCTCGCCCTCCATTTGGCAAATCAGACCATAACTTTATCTTCCTGATTCCTACGTACAAGCAAAAACTCAAACAGGAAGTACCTGTGACGCACTCAATTCAGAAGTGGTCTGATGAAGCGGATGCTATGCTACAGGACTGTTTAGCTAGCACAGACAGGAATATGTTTAGGGATTCATCCGATGGCATTGAGGAGTTTGTTACCAGCTTCATTCATTGTTTAAACAAATAAAATACTATTAAACTTTTTTTATTTAAATAGGCAAGTCAGTTAAGAACAAATTGTTATTTACAGTGACGGCCTACCACTTCGTGATGAGCGGTTACAATGACGGTTGATGCCCCTATTAATAAGTGCATTAACGACGTCATTCCCACAGTGACCGTATGTACATATCCTAACCAGAAGGCATCTGAACTTTGCTCAAAGTAGAACACTAACCTCGACGATTATAAGAAATCCTGCTATGCCCTGCGACGACACAATCAAATGGGCAAAGTGTCAGTACAGGACTAAGATCGAATCCTACTAAGCTGGCGCCGACGCTCGTCGGATGTGGCAGGGATTGCAAACTATTACAAACAACAAAGGGAAGCACAGCCACGAGCTGCCCAGTGACGCTAGCATACCAGACGAGCCAAATGCCTTCTATGCTCGTTTCGAGGCAAGCAACACTGAACCATGCGTGAGAGCACCAGTTGTTCTGGACTACTGTGTGATCAAGCTCTCAGTAGCTGATGTGAGTAAGCCCTTTAACTTAAGGTATAGGGGGCAGCATTTTCACTTTTGGATAAATAGCGTGCCCAATTTCAACTTCCTGCTACTCATGCCAAGAATATAAGATATGCATATTATTAGTAGATTTGGATAGAAAACACTGAAGTTTCTAAAACTGTTTGAATCATGTCTGTGAGTATAACAGAACTTATGTAGGAGGCAAAACCCCGAGGACTAACCGTTCAGAATTTTAAAAAATTGAGGTCTGTCTGTTCAGTGAATTCTCATTGGGAAACAATATTTCTTAGGCACTTGTTTTCAGTTCCTACCAATTCCACTGGATGTCACCGGTCTTTGGAATTTGGTTGAGGTTATTCCTTTGTGCAATGAAGAAGTACGGGCCATCTAGGAAATGGGTAACACTGTTGAGACTTGAAAAGTAGCGTTAGTTTCCTCTCGATAGACGCATCTTCAATTTGATCGATTATTAAGGACCAATTGTGATGTTTATGGGACATATTGGAGTGCCAACAAAAGAAGCTCGTCAAAGGTAAGGCATGTTTTATATTTTATTTCTGCGTTTTGTGTAGCGTAGCGCCTGCAGGGTTGAAATATGCTACTCTTTGTTTACTGTTGTGCTATCATCAGATAATCGCTTCTTATGCTTTCGCCGAAAAGCCTTTTTAAAATCTGACATGTTGGCTAGATTCATAACGAGTGTAGCTTTAATTTAGTATCTTACATGTGTGATTTAATGAAAGTTAGATTTTTATATACTTTTATTTGAATTTGCCGCGCTGCATTTTCCCTGGCTTTTGACCAAGTGGGACGCAAGCGTCCCCTATACCATAAGAAGTTAAACAGGTTAACATTCACAAGGCCATAGGGACATACGGATTACCAGGAGGTGTCTAAACTGACTTCTCCCTGACCCAGTCTGTAATGCCTACATGTTTGAAGCAGACCACCATAGTCCCTGTGCCAAGAACGCCAAGGTAATCTGTCTAAATGACTAGCGCCCCGTAGCACTCACATCTGTAGCCCTGAAATGCTTTGAAAGGCTGGTCATGGCTCACATCAACACCATCATCCCAGACACCCTGGAGCCACTCCAATTTGCATACTGCCCCAAAAGATCCACAGATGCAATTTCTATTGCGCTCCACACTGCCCTTTCCCACTTGGACAAAATTAACACCTAGGTGAGAATGCTGTTCATTGACCACAGCTCAGCATTCAACAGCATAGTGCCCTCGAAGCTCATCACTAAGTGAGGGTCCCTGGGATTGAACACCTCCCTCTGCAACTGGATCCTGCACTTCCTTATGGGCCGCCCACAGGTAGTGAGCATAGCCAACAACAAATCTGCCACGCAGACCCTCAACACGGGGGAAACCTCAGAGTTGCGCGCTTAGTCCTCTCCTGTGCTCCCTGTTCACCATCAACTGTGTGGCCGTGTGACTCCAACACCATTAAGTTCACACCATTAAGTTCACTGACAACACAATGGTGGTGGGCCTGATCACTGACGACAATGACACCGCCTATAGGGAGTAGGTCAGAGACCTGGCAACACCAGTAAGAGCTGATCGTGGAATGTGTTGAGAGCTTCAAGTTCCTCGGTGTCCACCTCACTAACGATCTGTCATGGTCGTGAAGAGGGCACGACAACAGCTCTTCCCCCTCAGTAGGCTGAAAAAAATGTGTCATGGGCCCTCAGTCCTCAAAGTTCTAAGGCTGCACCATCGAGAGCATCTCTATTGGCTGCATCACCGCTTGATATGGCAACTTCTTGGCTTCCTACCGCAAGGTGCTAAAGAGGGTTGTGCGTATGGCCCAGTCCATCACTGTTTTCGAGCTCCCTCTATACATGCGGTGTCAGAGGAATGCCCCAAAAATTGTCAGACTTTAGCCACCCAAGCCAGAGAATGTTCTCCCTGCTACTGCACGGCAAGCTGGTACCAATGCATCAAGTCTGGAACCAACAGCACCCTAAACAGCTTCTAACCCCAAGCCATAAGACTTCTAAAAACTACTGCTAAATAGATAATCAAATAGCTTCCCAGACTACCTGCATTGACCTATTTTTTTGTTTTTTTGCACTAACATTCTTGCACTGACCCTATGGACTCACACTGGACTCTACTTACACTGACACCCCACACACTAGATATACGCACATTGATGCGACACAGTCGCACACACTTTCCTACTCACCAAATACGCTGCTTCTACTGTCTTTTCCCCCCACATTTTATATTACTGTTAATCTAAAAAGGATTAAATAAATAAAAATACTCAGCATACTACACACAATACCCCATAATGAAGCGAAAACAGGTTTAGACATTAGACGTTTGGTTTAGGTTTAGACATTTGCAAATTTATTGCAAATAAAATTAACATACATATTCAGACCTTGCTATGAGACACAATTGAGCTCAGTTGCCTCAATTGATCATCCTTGATGTTTCTACCTTGATTGGAATCCACCTGTGGTAAATTTAATTGATTGACAGGATTGTGTTGAGGCACAGATCTGGGGAAGTGTACCTAAACATTTCTGAACAGCATTGAAGGTCCAAGAACACAGAAGGGCCTTGGTCAGGGAGGTGACCAAGAACCCAATGGTCACTCTGACAGAGCTCCAGAGTTCCTCTGTGGAGATGGTTGTCCTTCTGGAAGGTTCTCCCATCTCTGCAGCACTCCACCAATCATGCCTTTATGGTAGAGTGGCCAGACGGAAGCCTCTTCTCAGTAAAAGGCACATGACGGCCCACTTGGAGTTTTCCAAAAGGCACCTAAAGGACTCTCAGACCATGAGAAAAAAGATGATCTGGTCTGATGAAACCAAGATTGAATGCTTTGACCTGAATGTTAAGAGTCACATCTGTAGGCAACCTGGCAGCATCTCTACAGTGAAGCATGGTAGTGGCATTATGCTGTGGGGATGTTTTTCAGCAACAGGGACTGGGAGACTAGTCCGGATCGAGTGAAAGATGAACGGAGCAAAGTGGGATGGGAACCTGCTCCAGAGTGCTCAGGACTTCAGATTAGGGTGACGGTTCACCTTCCAACAGGACAATGACCCTAAGCACACAGCCAAGACAACGCAAGAGTGGCTTCTGTATATGTACAGTACACAGCTACCTCAATTACCTCATACTCCTGCACATCGACTCGGTACTGGTACTCCCTGTATATAGCAACTTAGTTTTTAAATGTATTTTTAATTGTGTTTTTTTGTTTTTCAGTTTAGTTTTCTTAATTTGGTTTGGTTTTTAACCTTATGGTCCACTTAGGAGCCCACAACAAGTCACAGCAAAACATTAACATTTTTAACCAAATTCAATTCAATCTACATTAACAATCTAAATGGACCAAAAAGAGACAATAGAAAAAACTTTCAATGACAATGTGAGAAAATGATGGGAACTAGTCTGGCCCTAATTCAGGTTAATTGTGTTTTTTTAAGCCAGGGGAGGGATCAGCCAGCGTCGGCTTCCAACAAGCCGATTCATTTGCAGTCTGGGCGCGGAGGGATGAACATCTCCTGCTCTGACTGCAGCTGGAAGGGACTGCTGCGAGTGCTTTGGCATGGGGATGGGGCCCACGCCAGCTGCTCGTTGAGATGAGTAAGAACGATACATGCTTTCACGTCAGAGACGAAAAAAGTCTCCAATAACACCAGAAAAAGTCGCTAGATTTGTCGCTAGTCACTTTTTTGAAAATGTGTCGCTAGAGGGGTCTGAATACTTGCTAAATACAGCGACTAAGTCACTAAGTTGGCAACACTGAAAGTCAATGAAGGAAATATAAGTCTCCAGCTTCAGCAATTTTTACAATGACCAGTAAGATATACCTGCTGGAGCGCGTGCTACAGGTAGGTGTTGTTATCGTGAACAGTGAGCTGAGATAAGGCAGAGCTTTACCAAGCATAGAATTACAGATGACCTGGAGCCAGTGTTTCTGGCGACGAATATGTAGCGAGGGCCAGCCGACTATGAGGTTTCCGTGTTATGCACTATAGCCCGTTACCATATAAGTGATTGAATAGTATCTGCTGTTGGCTTGTGTGGATGTATGTAGGTGTTATGCAACATAGCTGACTTGAAACATTGTAAACAGTTTCAGGGCCATGGGCCTTTCTCATGATGGAAAAATACAGATTAACATAAAAACGGACACATACAGAACGTAGTGTAGCAAACCACAGACCGTTTTTGTTCGAACTTAACAACAACAGAAACCAGATATGTGATAACGGTATCTAGGGAATGAGCACATAGATACTCCACACAGCAACAGTTACATCTATCAACTGGAGCGCCCGGGGCTGGTACCAGCTCGTACGACAACAATCAACGATAGGCTGGGTGAGTCTAAACCACGCCCAGTCTCTACTCTGACAGGCCGGCTCGGAAGCAGGAACTTTTTCTGTCAGAGTATATTTATAATATCTTTGTCAAGAACAAGTCAGTTCTCTGTTTGCTCTGCGAGGTGGGACAGAGAGCCCGTATATACGAAAATTGCATTTACCACTTATTGCTTAGCTAATAAAAAAAACATAGTATACAATCGGTGACTCATTGTCACATTTATCCTGATACCAGATTTGAATTGACGCAACTCTAACAATTGGTGACCCCAATTGACGTGATCTGGTGAAGGTCTTCCCTGGACATTGGTGTGCCAGCCGATTGGCCAGTACTGTCGTCGGACAGTGTCTCACAAATCCTGACCGGTCAACTAAAAAAGGTAAGCAGACACCTGTTGTGAAAACCTAAAGTTCGGCACATTGGCTTTATCCAAATTTAGTTTTGTGAGACACCTGTTTGATGTAAGTAACCAAATTCTATTAATTTATATTGGTAAAGGATCATGAGCAATACATAGTGGTAAATGCATTTTTGAACTGATCGATCGCTCTTATGGTATAACAACGAATGTAATGTACTAAATGGGTCAGTTGGTGCAACGCGTACCCAGTTGTTTGAATGACGGTGAATCGGATTGGTTAAAGGAATTCACTAGTGTGTGTGTGAGCAGGATCGCAATGTAACAATGAATGCTGTGTACTGGTGTCCATGAGGACATTTTTCTAGTATAAATGGATAATTACTTTGGGTAAATTTAGAGTGAGTGCAGTAACACTGGGATATAAGTGGGCACGCTGTATCAGAGTGAATGATCTACGGATAGAATTTGCAGGCCAACAAATTAAAAAGACCTGTGTTACATTGGATGGTTGCTGAAGCATATGTAGTACATTAGATATTTCAGTTGTAGCTGGTATCAAGTTTGAATGAAAGGTTTATAGATCCTTATAAGGGTTATAGTACCTGGTTATATTGCATAGGAGTAAGGGAGGATGCGCATTTTTATTATTTAAATTGAGTGACTCGAACTGACGTATGTTTGTAAGGTTTGAGTGATTCGAACTGATGTATGTTTGCAGGTTTGAGAGAGTCGAACCGTATGATTGTGGTACATTAGGTATTAAGTCAATGTACTAATACAAAGTTTGTATGACCTTCAGGTAAATAACAGGTGTGAGACCTAGGTTATGTTGTGAAAGGTAAAGGAGAAGTGCACGGTGTTTACTAGACATGTTAGAGTTGCGTAAATTCGAATCTGGTATCAGGATAAATATAACAATGAGTCACCGATTTTATACTATGTGTTTTTTATTAGCTAAGTAATAAATGGCAAATGCAACTTTCGTATATATGGGCTCACTGTAATGCCACGCAGGGCAGAACAGAGAACTGACAGGATGTATGTAAACAGTATTCTTTATACTGTGATAGTCCAACAGACGGGTTGGAACTATGTCTATCACAGTAGAGGCTGGGCGTGGTTTAAACTTGCTCAGCCTATTGCAGGCGCTCAGGCGGGTCCCCGCCTCTTGGCGCTTCTTGGAGTCCTCCCTCCGTCGATGTATAGATCCTTACTGTTCTGGTATCGCAGCCTAGTTAGAACAGTTGCTCAGTTCCTGCTATTGTGTTGTTCAGTATTTTTTACATCTCAGTTAAACCTTGTGATGACCACCCCTCCCTATCACAACTTTGTAAGATACAGCAAGTCACACCATGTGCTCAATATTGTTACATACAAACACAAGGACAAAGCAAATGCTGGGCTGTTATCTACAGTTTTGCAACATGCAGGTCACACCATGTTACTCAGTTCTTGTCACACACAAACAGGCAAGTAGCAAGCAGTTGTTTAATCTCATAATGATGCTCCAGTGCACAAATGCAGACACCTCACAACCAACATCAGATAATATTTAATCATATATATACTAATGGCTATAATGTAAAATACAGGATCCCACACACTTTGACGTGTGTGTGTGAGTGTGTAGGCCAGTGACACAATCTCAATTTACTTTATATATTGTTTTCTTCAAGCTGTAACACAACAAAATGTGGAAGAAGTTGAGGGCTGTGGATATATTCTGAAAGCACTTTATACAGTCTGGATGAGAGTGTCTGTCTGCTAAATTACTAAAAGTGGTCTGACAGAATTTCTTTCTCTGTCCTATCTCCAGGTAAGGGAGGAAAGAATCGTAGACGTGGAAAGAATGAGAACGAGTCAGAGAACAGTGTTCTAGATTGAATATGCAGCTCCCTTTTGTCCAGGGTTCTGGATTGCAGATAGAACTAGAGCAATGTTTTAGAGCAGACGTATTGCATTGAAAGGTGTTGGCATTCAAACGTAATGATCAGCATGTCTATATTCAGTGGGAGCAGTGTACCCCTCTCTCCTGTGCTGTAGAGTACATAGTTGAAGTCGGAAGCTTACATACGCCCTAGAAAATACATTTAAACTCAGTTTTTCACAATACCTGACATTTAATCCTAGTAAAAATTCCCTGTCTTAGGTCAGTTAGGATCACCACTTTATTTTAAGAATGTGAAATGTCAGAATAATAGTAGAGTGATTTATTTCAGCTTTTATTTATTTCATCACATTCCCAGTGGGTCAGAAGTTTACATACACTCAATTCATATTTGGTAGCATTGCCTTTACATTGTTTTACTTCGGTCAAACATTTTGGGTGCGCCTTCCACAAGCATCCCACAATAAGTTGGTTGAATTTTGGCCCATTCCTCCTGACAGAGCTGGTGTAACTGAGTCAGGTTTGTAGGCCTTCTTGCTCGCAAAAACTTTTTCAGTTCTGCCCAGAAATGTTCTATGGGATTGAGGTCAGGGCTTTGTGATGGCCACTCCAATACCTTGACTTTGTTGTCCTTAAGCCATTTTGTCACAACTTTGGAAGTATGCTTGGGGTCATTGTCCATTTGGAAGACCCATTTGTGACCAAGCATTAACTTCCTGACTGTTGTCTTGAGATGTTGCTTCAATATATCCACATCATTTTCCTTCCTCATGAGCCATCTCTTTTGTGAAGTGCATCAGTCCCTCCTGCAGCAAAGCACCCCCACAACATGATGCTGCCACCCCTGTGCATCACGGTTGGGATGGTGTTCCTTGGCTTGCACTCCTCCCCCTTTTTCCTCCAAATATAACAATGGTCATTATGGCCAACCGGTTCTATTTTTGTTTCATCAGACCAGAGGACATTTCTCCAAGAAGTACGATCTTTGTCCCCATGTGCAGATGCAAACCGTAGTCTGGCTTTTATATGGCGGTTTTGGAGCAGTGGCTTCTCCCTTGCTGAGTGGCCTTTCAGGTTATGTCGATATAGGACTTGTTTTACTGTGGATAAAGATACTTTTGTACCTGTTTCCTCCCGCATCTTCACAAGGTCCTTTGTTGTTGTTCCGACATTGATTTGCACTTTTCGCACCAAAGTATGTTCATCTCTAGGAGACAGAACGTATCTCCTTCCTCAGCGGTATGACGGCTGCATGGTCCCATGGTGTTTATACTTGCGTTATATTGCTTGTACACATGAACGTGGTACCTTCAGGTGTTTGGAAATTGCTTCCCAAGGGTAAACCAGACTTGTGGAGGTCTATATTTTTTTCTGAGGTCTTGGCTGATTTCTTTAGATTTTTCCCATGATGTCAAGCAAAGAGGCACTGAGTTTGAAGGTAGGCCTTGAAATACATACACATGTACACCTCCAATTGACTCAAATGTCAAATAGCCTCTAAGCTTCTAAAGCCAAGACATAATTTTCTGGAATTTTCCAAGCTGTCTAAAGGCACAGTCAACTCGGTGTATGTAAACTTCTGACCCACTGGAATTGTGATACAGTGAAATAATCTGTCTGTAAATAATTGTTGCGAAAATGACTTGTCATCCACAAAGTAGATGTCCTAACCGACTTGCCAAAACTATAGTTTGTGAACAAGAAATGTGTGGAGTGGTTGAAAAACAAGTTATTTTTTAATGACTCCAACCTAAGCTTCTGCAAACTTCCGACTTCAACTGTAGGTGTGTCCCTCTCCGGTGCTGTAGAGTACATAGTGTATGTAGGTGTGTCCCTCTCCGGTGCTGTAGAGTACAGAGTGTATGTAGGTGTGTCCCTCTCCGGTGCTGTAGAGTACATAGTGTATGTAGGTGTCTCCCTCTCCGGTGCTGTAGAGTACATAGTGTATGTAGGTGTGTCCCTCTCCGGTGCTGTAGAGTACATAGTGTATGTAGGTGTGTCCCTCTCCGGTGCTGTAGAGTACATAGTGTATGTAGGTGTCTCCCTCTCCGGTGCTATAGAGTCTTTCTCTCTCCTGTAGAGTACAGAGTGTATTTAGGTGTGTCCCTCTCCGGTGCTTTAGAGTACATAGTGTATGTAGGTGTGTCCCTCTCCGGTGCTGTAGAGTACATAGTGTATGTAGGTGTGTCCTTCTCCGGTGCTGTAGAGTCTTTCTCTCTCCTGTAGAGTACATAGTGTATGTAGGTGTGTCCCTCTCCGGTGCTGTAGAGTACAGAGTGTATGTAGGTGTGTCCTCCGGTGCTGTAGAGTCTTCCTCTCTCCTGTAGAGTACATAGTGTATGTAGGTGTGTCCCTCTCCGGTGATGTTGAGTCTTTCTCTCTCCTGTAGAGTATGCCCAGGTGATTAAGATGTTGGCTAATGGGAGGTTGGAAGCCATGTGTTTTGACGGAGTGAAGCGGCTCTGCCACATCTGAGGAAAACTCCGGAAAAAAGTCACACACACACACACCCTCATCACACTGAAACAGAGGAAACCCTGACTGATGCCAAACTCAAAGCTTTTTTCACTATGGACTGTCAACTGTTACACTGTATGGACTCAAGTGTATCTAATTAATTTAATTTGTGTTTTCGTTAAGTATTCAGTCCCCTTGACCTTTTCCACATTTTACATAACAGCCTTATTCTAAAATTGTATTTTTAAAAAAAATCATCAATCTACACACAATACCCCATAATGAAAAAGCAAAATCCGGTTTAGAAATGTTTGCTAATTTATTACAAATATAAAACATTTAAATATGACATTCAGACCCTTTACTCTGTACTTTGTTGATGCACCTTTTTGCAGCGATTTTAGCCTCAAGTATTTTTGGGTATGACGCTACAAGCTTGGCACACCTATATTTGGGGAGTTTCTCCCATTCTTTGCAGATCCTCTTAAACTCTCTCAGGTTGGAGGGGAGCGTCACTGCACAGCTGTTGTCAGGTCTCTCCAGAGATGTTTGATTGGGTTCAAGTCCGAGCTCTGGCTACGCATGAAGCTTGGCATTCAGGCCAAATAGTTCAAACGTGGTTTCTTTATACCAGAGAATCTTGTTTCTCATGGTCTGAGAGTCCTTTAGGTGCCTTTTGGCAAACTCCAAGCGGGCTGCCGCGCCCTTTACTGAGGAGTGGTTTCCCTCTGACCACTCTACCATAAAGGCCTGATTTGGTGGAGTGCTGCAAAGACTGTTCTGGAAGGTTCTACCATCTCCACAGAGGAACTCTGGAGCTCTGTCAGTGACCACCGGGTTCTTGGTCACCTCCCTGACCAAGGCCCTTCTCCCCCGATTGCTCTGTTTGGCTGGGCGACGAGCTCTAGGAAGAGTCTTGGTGGTTCCAAACTTCTTCCATTTAAGAATGATGGAGGCCACTGTGTTTTTGGGGACCTTCAATGCTGCAGAAATGTTTTCGTACCCTTGCCCAGATCTGTGCCTGGACATAATCCTGTCTCTGAGCTCTACAAACTTCCTCATGGCTTGGTTTTGGCTCTGACATGCACTGTCAACTGTGGGAACTTTTATATAAACAGGTGTGTGCCTTTCAAAATCATGTTCAATCAATTGAATTTACCACAGGCGGACTCCAATCAAGTTGTAGAAACATCTCAAGACTGATCAAAGGAAACAGGATGCACCTGAGCTCAATTTATTTAGTCTCATAGCAAAGGGTCTGAATACTGATGTAAATCATGTATTTTTGTTTCTTATTTTTAGTTTATTAACTCATTCTAAAAACCTGTTTGCTTTGTTATTATGGGGTATTGTGTGTAGATTGAGGGGGGAAAAATGTATTTAATCCATTTTAGAATAAGGCTAATTTAACAAAATGTGGAAAAAGTCAAGGGGTCTGAATACTTTCCAAATGCACTGTATATTAACCAAACCTTTAGATTGTTATCCATTCATCTGATTAATTCCTCAAAAGCATTCTTTCGTTTCTCACCTCTCTTCTTTCAGGTGTGGATTAACACGTCAGATATCATCCTGGTGAGATTGAGAGATTACCAGGTGAGATGACCAGCAACATACCACTGCAGTTGTTGTAGGGTGTGAGTCTGTTTGTTTGTCACTGTATCGTAAAAAGAGGTTTGGGTTTCTCTCTCTCCCCTATAGGACAACAAAGCTGATGTGATCCTGAAGTACAATGCAGATGAGGCCAGAAGGCTTACGGAGAACTGCCGGAGCACGGTGAGTACCAGGAAGAGTAGCTGTCCCTACGGTAACAGCTAATGGGGTTTGTATAGTGGTCATGTAGGAGAGGAAATGAGGAAAGGAAGCTAGTTGAAATGATTGAGGCACACAGACCATGAGAGCCACTGTTGACTGCTCTTTCTTGTCCAATTTCTCTTTTGTTTGCACTTCCCTGTTCACTCTCTGATACCTCCCCTTTCTATGTCCTCCCTCTCTTAGCCAAGATCAACGAGACCGACACCTTCGGTCCTGGGGACGATGAAGACATCCAGTTCGATGACATTGGAGATGATGACAAGGACATTGATGATGTAGGTGCAAAATCTATATTTGTATTGCTTTCTGAAAGTTTAAATTTAGAAGTGTTTTAATTCCCTCTTCTCCTTTCCCCCTCTCTTCCTTCAGATCTAACGACCTTCTACCAGAGGGTATGGTTCGATTTTCCCCTCCTCGCTGAAAACCAACACAGGACTTCTGTACCCCCCCCACACACACACACACCACATTTCAAGGTTGACCCTCCCAATTTCCCATTGATACCATGACAGCAGCTACTCACAATCTCTTGCATTATCTTTTTAATGTATTTATATCAATTTCACGCAGAGTGGAATTTACTTACAAGTACAGAATCTCTGGATTCGCAATAAAAAGATAAACCATTTTATGTTTGGTCTTGCGGTCTGTATCATTGTAGTTGAAAGTGAACATTGCTCTTTATATTAGGATGATTTTTTATTTATTCCGAAACACATTACCCCTGAAGTTGCCTCTGTATCCTTTGAAATGTTTGTTTAATTCGATATTGTATTCCGATGACATTTTGCAATTACAGAACGATTTGTTTGTATTGATCAAAGCCTAATTGAAGGCTCTACCTCCCCTTCTGTTTTTCAACAGTGTCTGTATTTTTCTATTGTTTACCCATGTTTGTTTGTCTGTTGGTTTTATGTTTGTTTTTGATCCACTACCAGAGGGATGTCAAAAAGCCTCACTCGGTTTAAGGTCATTCAAAAATATGTTTTTAGATGGGGTTATTTTCCTAAGCTATTCTTGAATATGGGTTGTCTCATCAATTATTCCATGCCTATTTCTAGAAAATATTAACGTATTTTAGAATATTATGGAATGTTATTTATCTGTTATCTCCTTGGTCCTGCTTTGTGACAGAGAAAACAGCTAGCTGCTAACTAGCCTGGTGCTCTAGTGTTGCGCAGGTTGGAATTTATGAATATTGCCGTGGAGGCAGCACTGCAGTGGTCACTAGCTGGCACAGATACAAAGTCATAACCCTAATACCTGACTCAAACCTTCAATTAAGACCAAAAAGCACTGTTTTGTTTTCATACATTTTTACAATATAGACCATTTTTACTTTGCATTTAGTGCAAGGATGGGCAACTCCAGTCCTCGTCGGCCGGAGTGGTGTCACAATTTTTCTCCATCCTTAGCATACATGGCTGATTTAAACTAATTGCATTCTAAACTGAAGATCATGATTTATTGGAGTCAGGTATTTTAGCTGTGACACCAATCAGGCTCCTGAGGACTGGAGTTGCCTATCCATCTAGTAGAAATCGCTCAGTTCTTCCCCCAGGGCAAGATTCATGACAATCAACGTGCCTGTTGCTGCCCTAGTCAATTCCTCTGTTCCTTTACTGTCATGCCTAAGATGTCATGCAAGGCTTGGCATCTATAGAGGAGTTGGCAACAACACACACAGTGTATGGGACTAGCCTAGATAAATATCACTGGACTGTGTCTGTCTTGAACACCACTGCCAGTGCTTGTGTTGAGCTATAATGTACTATGATTATGTACTATGATGGCTCACTATAGGGATTTCCAATAAATAACTTAATTCCATGGGCTTGACATGATCTTTCTGAAGTTGCATTTCATACAAAGTTAGGGCGGCACACAAATGGCCCAATGTAGTCAGGGTTAGGAGAGGGTTTGGCCTTCGTTGTAAATAAGAATTTGTTCTTAACTGACTTGCCTAGTTAAATAAATCGAAAAAGGTCTTCCCTGAGAAAGATGTTAACCTGTGCTTGTATGTATCAACCAGGCGGTGGCGCCACATTCAAACCTTATATAATATTACACAATGATGTAGTAATACAAAGATGTTTCCGTAATTCCGTTTTTTATTTTTATGTATTAAACATTCTTGTTGGTCGTTATATTTGTAAAGTTTGTATGTAGCATATGGAGATGTGTGAAATTGACTCCTCAGCCAGAAGTGTCCCCCACTTGTGCAGCAGAGTAGCTGGCTTTTGGTGTGGCGCGACTGGTAAAATGCTTCGGGAGGGCATTCACTTGAGCTAGTTAAGCAGAGGTCCTGGGTGGTATGGGGGGTGATAAGAGACTTAATAAAGCCTAGGCCACCGTGTGGCTGCCTTACTAATGTCTGCGTGACGCCTGCATGTAGCGTCAACTAACATGTCGTCATATCAACACCGTACTAACGTCTGCGTGTTAATGAAAGTCATACTGTGGATATTTATACGAATGAAATCTCAACCATAAATGTTAGAAACTTACCGTTTTCCCCGTGCAAGCCGACATGCCGATGTAGGCTCCGAGTATAGCCTATGGCTTGTGTATTTCCTGTTATCGCTAATGGCCTAGAAAAGATTGTCCAATCTATAGGTAATCTGTCTTGTCTTCAACACCTCGTGGTTTGTTATCTCATCTCGCTGTAGATCTACATGTTAGCCAATCACAGACTGTGTTGTTACCAGTTCTCAGTAGCTTACATCAGACAGCCAATAAGAGTTGTGTCCACGACATTCAGTCGAATAGAGGAGTTCATAGGCTTTCCCAGAGGGTCCTTGCTATTCTGCATTCTTGGGATGTCCCTACCTCCTATCAAGTGTAAATGTAAAATGGTTAAGTTTAGTGTTAGTTTAGCGTTCAGGGTAAGGATGTCCCAAGGAATCCAGATAGCAGTGATCGTTCATAGACTGAGAGACTAGCATGGTATTTGTTAGCTCAGAGGCGACACAGACATTCAGCAGAAGTGATTTTCGAGTGTTTGCCCCAGATAGTTCCCTTAGATGATGAAAAGAATTACCAAGATGTCCTTGATCCAACTGAGTAAGTAAGTAGGCTATGTTTAAGTTGTGATATTTAGGCCTACTGTGTTGATAGATTTGGTTTATTTGAAAATATTTTTTGTTGATAACGAGTTGAGGCCTTTTGGTAGGCCGTCATTGTAAATAAGAATTTGTTCGTAACTGACTTGCCTAGTTAAATAAAATACACAAGTTAGAAATTGTGCTACTAATGCATAAACACGTCTCATAAAAGTAATTCTGTTTTTGTTTGGTTAACTTTTGGAAATTGTAGAAATAAAAAATTGTCCTTCAGAAGTAGCTAGGTAGGCTAACGTTAGTTAGCTAATTATTTTGTTAGCTATCATACAGTAGGCGTATATTAATATTATAGTTAATATAGTTAATATTATAGTTAATTAATATTATAGTATATTAATATTATAGTATATTATAGTTAATATAAGTAGACATGCAATCGTAATTGACATAGCGCATATAAAGTGTAACAGAATAACTTTAGACCGTCCCCTCGCGCGAACCAGGGACCCTCTGCACACATCAACAACAGTCACCCACGAAGCATCGTTACCCATCGCTTCACAAAAGCCGCGGCCCTTGTAGAGCAAGGGGAACCACTACTTCAAGGTCTCAGAGCAAGTGACATCACTGATTGAAACGCAATTTAGCGCGCACCACCGCTGACTAGCTAGCCGTTTCACATCCGTTACACTCACCCCCCTTTTGACCTCCTCCTTTTCCGCAGCAACCAGTGATCCGGGTCACGGCACCAATGTAACAGTATAACTTTAGACCGTCCCCTCGCCCATACCCGGCGCAAACCAGGGACCCTCTGCACACATCAACAACAGTCACCCACGAAGCATCGTTACCCATCGCTCCACAAAAGCCGCGGCCCTTGCAGAGCAAGGGGAACCACTACTTCAAGGTCTCAGCGCAAGTGACGTCACCGATGGAAACGCTATTTAGCGCGCACCACCGCTGACTAGCTAGCCTTTTCACATCTGTTACAAAAGCACCCACAAGCTACCGGTGACTGAAAACACAATCGTCACGGGACGAACGAGTGACGAATTTCTGCAAGTGTATACTCGTCAGACGTCATGATATGTCATCAGAAGTGTCCACTTAATTTGATGGCTGAGGGGAGAGGGTGTGTCTTAAGTGTTTGGAATGCAGCCAATGAGATGACAAGTTATGCAAAAAAAAATTCACTTGAGAAATACTGCACCAAGCATCTTAGTCGCCCAATTATACATCTAAGAACTCCTGGGAAAAACGTAGAAATTAATTACAGATTTCTTGATTTATCTTAGATACATTTGGACTATTTTGAGGAAGTGTTTCTGGCAATGTTGTTGCAATGGTTGCTCAAAAGGGACAAACAGTAATATGGCCGTTTTTTGTTTTTCAAGCAAAGGTCTTTAGGGAGAATTTTTGTATTTTATTTAAGTATGCGAGCACAGGTGTTCGTTTTATGGAACGCTGTTTGAGTCTTTGCATGTCCATACAGGTACAATAAGCTTTTATTTGACAAGCGCCACCATGGGGCTCCCGAGTGGAGCAGCGGTCTAAGGCATCACTGTAGTCCCTGGTTCGAATCCAGGCTGCATTACACCCTGCCGTGATTGGGAGTCCCATAGGGCAGCGAACAATTGGCCCAGCGTCGGCCAGGGTAGGCCGTCATTGAAATAAAAATTTGTTCTTAACTGACTTGCCTAGTTAAATAATGGTTCAATTTAAAAATAAATTATTTAAAACCATTTCGATCAGTAGCGCTGTCAAATATCTACAATACTGCATTGGTAATAAGGTATTATTTGTTAAACCGAATGAGAAAACATCTTTGTTTTGACATTAGATCAAGATCAAACGAACAGGATCAAAAATGTTTGCAAATATCTTTGATACAGATGTTATTAGCAACTTCTGTGGTAGCTAGCTTTAGCATGGTACCGAGCTAGCACAAAAGCAATCAGCCTGAATACAATGACCAGTAGAAACTGCAGTCATTTTCAATATTCTTAGCAATGATTTAGGAATCCATGTGTGTAAGTATTAGCTAGGTAGCCACTTGTTGTTCTCCTATTGAAATAACTGGCTAGCCAGCTACTTAACCCTGTTGCCCAAAACGAACTGTTATAAGCAGCCAGCTATCTTCATCTGACTAGTATGGCTTGGCCAGACCGGGATGTGTGTTGTGAAGTTAGCCACAATAGTGGAATTTGCGTGTTGTCTTCAAAATAAAAGTCCCTATTTGAAAGTGATGCAGAAGGTTACAATTGGTGGAATCATGACATATTTAGACTAGATAATGTTGAACAAGTTTGGAGTGTTGGAATGTGGAGCAATGAAATGGGGTATCCATCTACTGGGTGAAACCCATAGAACAGAACTGTGAAGTGTTTATATTAGTATCCTGGCTCTTATTGCAGGACTGTGACTGTGTGAAATCAACTCTCCAGTCAGCCTATTGTGTGTATTGACATTCATATTGTGCTGTACAGCCTTACCTAAGGATTGGGGATCAATGAAATGGGGTATCAGTCTACTCAGTACCTAAGTGCTTTTTTCCCCCAAAGTCCTCGAGTTATCAAGCTCCAAAACATCCACATTGTATTGTTTTTCCTTATGGGATAGTGTTCAATACAAATGTGGCTCAATTCAGTGGTTTCAATGTCCCACAATAAGAGCTACGACGTTAATGTTCTGTGGGTGTCACTGTGTAGACTGACACTCCATGTCATTGATCCACAATCCATAGGTAAGGCTGTACAGTGAAATAAGTATGCCCCCAATGCAATTCTAAAGTCTAATACATCCAGTTGATTTAAACAGATTTTTTTCTAATTAAGAAATGATTGTCTTTTGTTTAATTTATATAAGAACATTCCAAACTCGTTTAGCATTATCTATTCCATTATGGCATGATTCCACTATTTGTATTAATTTGTATCACTTTGAATGAGGTACTTTTATTTTGAAGGCGAACCGCAAATTCCGCCTGTGTGTAATACTTATTGTGGCTAGCTTCACATATGTGGGTCCGACCACCATTAATCAAATACAAACTGTCTTATTAATTAGGAGTATTTTAGATGATGGAACCTAGCTAGATATTTAGCTAAAACTGTTTTTGGGGAAGAACATTGTTTGCATCCATCAGCCTGCTGGCTTTTTTTATGACCAGCACTGTCCAGAGCTTGGGGAGGTGTGTCTGCCCTCGTGCGGCAGGTGCGTCAAAACTTTACCAGCATCATAGCATACATATCGGTGATTCGCTGTGACATATGTAACACGAGTGAAAGCGTAATCAATGTGTAACAACTACGTAAAAAATCATGAACGTGTTCAATTATGTGACGTGCAGTCATTCAGGTCCTGATTGGTCAAATAGTGTTATTTGACGTATCTTTTTTTGACACACAAAGACCCAAACGGGGTTCCATATCGCTTCGCCTAGGAGCAAAATTAGTTATGCTTGGAGCAAACAGCCTATGTATGCGGACCCTTTCGTCACGGTCAGAGTTGGGATGATGCAGCAGGAGAGAATAGAATATACATATTTGACACTTTTCACAATACTGAGCCAAATTAAGTCAAGCTGTAGGCCTACTCGGCTGGATATCTGTTCACTCTAACTTCTCCCCATCTTATACTATTTCTGCTTCAGAAATGTAGCGTGAACAAACCCTTTCTCAAAATGGCAGATGCCTTGTCTCAGATAGGATCTGACACGCGCATGTGTGAACGTTTAATTGGTGTCGCTGTTCCGAATGACACACCCCTATGAGACCCAATTGCCTCGACTCACTGCCGGTGTCATATACCCTGCAGCTCTTGCGCATCACGTTTTCTATAGGCAATCAGACCTTGGTAAAAATGTTGTGTGCGTTTTCTTGACCATTATTAGCCTAAAACATTGGAAAGAAGGGATAATCCGATTTCTGCGTGAAACGGAAGTCTGAAAGAACTTGTAAATTGCATTTAAATTAATCCCACCCCAGAAATGGTCAATTGCAGCACCGTGACCAAACGACTACATAGGGGACTATAATAGCCAGCCTGGGTAATGTAATTATAAGTCAACGGTCACATATAAAAACACATCTAGTGCATTAAGCCCAGGCTATTGCTACATGTTTTAATTTTCAGCACGTTTTCCCAACGACCACAGGGCTCCATAAATATTTTTATGGAGCCAAACTTTGTGCCGCAACAACCTCTGCAGGCATAACCATGCATGTGGCCCCTGTTTGCCTTTAGCCCCAGGAGTGTGTGATTGCAGCTGCAATTGGGGTGTTTTTGCATGTGAGCATTCCTGCTCCTTCATGCCCCCTGCCTCAAGCATCTCATCAAATCAAATCAAATGTATTTATATAGCCCTTCGTACATAAGCTGATATCTCAAAGTGCTGTACACAAACCCAGCCTAAAACCCCAAACAGCAAGCAATGCAGATGTAGAAGCATTGGTTCCTGCATGAATGCCTGCCTTGAGAACTACATCTTCATGCTTGTGTGACACTTTTGAATGTTGGTAAAAAGATAAATAAAAGTATTATCTGAGTTTTATGCCCACGCCTCCCCTGTACAGGAATTCTGCCTGCTAGCTAGCTAGCCTACAGCGGGAGACACCAGTAGACAGTGTCCTTTGCTCCCGCCTCCCCTGTACAGGAATTCTGCCTGCTAGCTAGCTAGCCTACAGCGGGAGACACCAGTAGACAGTGTCCTTTGCTCCCGCCTGCCCTGTACAGGAATTCTGCCTGCTAGCTAGCTAGCCTACAGCGGGAGACACCAGTAGACAGTGTCCTTTGCTCCCGCCTGCCCTCACCATCATTAACAGAACTGTCCTCACCATCATTAACAGAACTGCGGGAAAACGGTGCCCGACAGGCGGGGGGAGGGGTTTATCGGCAGTTGGCATCCAACATTATGCAACCTACTGTACTGGAACACCCCCACCTCCTGCTTGACTAGCTTAAAAATGGACCAATAGAAGTATAGAGAGGGATTCCTGCAGATGAAGGAATGCCTACGTGCAGGAACTCCCCGAATTGTGGGCCACAATTGCACCATTCTCTCTAGCTCTACACCAGGTTCTAAAGCCTGTTTGCCCTTTGGCTTCTTTCTTGTCAGTTGGTCTCTCTCAACCCTTTTATGTTCTCCATTATGGGAGTATTTTCCCCAACATCTTCATCATAGACCCTTCTGCTGATTCTAACAGCTTGTTGTTATTTGATGTTTCCTCCGCTCTATTTTTAGTCTATGAATAAACCTCTGTAAGGCTGTGCGTGCGTGTGTGTGTGTGTGTTTGTGTGTGTGTGTGTGTGTGTGTGTGTGTGTGTGTGTGTGTGTGTGTGTGTGTGTGTGTGTGTGTGTGTGTGTGTGTGTGTGTGTGTGTGTGTGTGTGTGTGTGTGTGTGTGTGTGTGTGAGAGAGAGAGAGACAGACCACTGACCAGACATGCGTACCCTCTGATGTAAATAATGACGTAATGCAGTGCTTTCTGGTGCATGCCTGGTACGTGTGCTCTTCTGTGACTTAAACTCATAGACAAACCAAGCCAATATGGATTAAACTGTCATTAGCAAAAATAAGCTAATTAAAAATAAAAAGAGGTCAAGTTCATCAGATGGCGGGACTTCAATTCCATTCGAAGACAGTCAAATATTCACTTCTCTTGTTGGTGTCTCTCTTTTTGGCATCCCTCCACTCTCCAACTCTGTTTCTCTGCCATGTATCTCTCTCCGTACGGTTTTGCTGCAGTCGTATTCAGGCTGATTTGATTTGTTACTGCTGTTCTGCAGTGGCCGGCAGGAATCAGGAGGCATCCAAACACAGGGACAGGGACAGGGACAGGGACAGGGACAGGGACAGGGACAGGGACAGGGACAGGGACAGGAGTGGAGGGAACAGAGTGACCACAGTCACACCCGGTGCTCAGCACGAGGTGAGATGATGATGTTGAGGGCTCAGGAGTTACAGGCGGGTGTTTTGAGACTAGTCTTGGGATAACAATATTATTAGGGGATACTTTTTTTCTCTATTAAATTGCTCTTCTTTTGCTGTAGCCTAAATGCTTTAAATTGAAATGAAATATGTCTGTATTGATTAAAGAATCGGTATGTTTGTGACTAGAGAATGTTACTATAACTCACCTGATACATGGAGTGTTTAGCAAATGTTTGGATGTCTTGATGTTAAAAGTGTGTGAGTTATCTCTTAACATAAGCTGTGGGGCAGATCTGACTCTGCATGCATTTACATATCTTATGAAAGTTAAAAAAACACTAGCTCATTGCGTGCTGTGTGCATATAGTCTGCATATATAGTAAGTGTGCATCTCTCTGTATGTGTGTGTTTAAGCATAGACAAGACCCTCCAGCTCCTCTTGTTTCGTAGTTTATATGTTGATTGACAGTGTTTCAGATAGGTAGACATAAACCACACACAATGCCCTGACCTATGACCTCTAGCTACAACAGATTGACAGCAGGTTTATAGAGCTGTCTGTCTGACCCTGACATGGAGGGATGACCCCCAGGTCAGCTGGATGTGTGTCTCTTCCCCCTTACACACAGACAGGGTCAGGAATCATCTAGGGAAATTTGATGTCTTACTGACCGGAAATCAAACTTAGAAAATATATTTCTATGGAATCGTACCCTTGTCACATGCGTGTGTAAAGATCGACTGTGTGAGCCCACTGAGCAAAAGCCTAAGCATTAGCTCTGGCCTCTGTGTGTGTGTGTCAAGTGTGGTACTGATTCTACCCTCCAATGAGCAGTCATGACCTCGCCTTACATCACCAGGACAAGGCCACTCACCAATGGGCACATGTCCCCTTCTCGCCTGTCGTCCAATCGCAACTGTCCAGCAAGTAAGCCACCTGTAGCATCATACTTATCTGTTTCTTAACAGAGACCAAGCTAAGCTACCTACTCCTGGACTAAAATGCTATCCGCGTCTGTGTAGCTACCTCTAATACTGGCTGATCTACTGTAGTTTGTTGTTCATTCAGCAACAGTATACTTCAACCTCTCCACTGATGTTAAATAAGTATTAAACACCTGCTCTGAGTTTCTCTTCTGTTCATAATTGCCTTCTATGTGCTCACTGACTCTCTATCTTCTCTCGTCCTTGTGTGTAAGGGTCACCACGGATGGACAGAGTGCAGCTAATGAGAGGGAGGAGACAGAGAAGAGTCAGGGTATGAGTCGCACACACATTCAATAAACCAATATGAACTGTGTGTGTGTGTAGAGACCTAGGAGAGTTCCTGCGTGATAAAGAGCAGCAGCTGGAGTGTTTTTCGGAGGGAGGAGGATGGAGGAGCAGAAAAAAAGAGAGGAGAGGAGACAACAGCAGGAAGAGGAGGAGAAGGTCAGAGGTCAAACTACTATGCACCCTCGTTTTTTTTGTCCTCAACGACTCATTCCAACTCCCCCACACCCTGTTTACCTCTCTCTCGCTCTCTCTCCGATTTGGGTTGAGTATGGTCTGCCTGTTGGGTTAGATTAGATGTGCTTTAATGGTGAACATCTCAACTGATGATTTGAAATTGATTGGGAGACAGCCCATCATTGCAGACAGACTCTCCCGTTTATGTTAATAGATTAATGATTGGGCGGTCTCTGTGGCTGCACCATGATGTCATCGTTGACGTATCATGTGTCATTTCCTGGAATCAGACAATACATGATATATATCTGTCACACGCACATGGATATGAATATTTGATTATGTGTAGGACCAGATAGAGTTTCCATATGATACAATAGGATGTGATAGGATATGAGGCCAGTGGTAGCCTATAGAATTGATGTTGGTTGATTACTGCATAATTACCAATTAGATATGCAAACAATATGAGTTAATGTATTGATAAAAAAACACTGTTGGTTATTTAGGCGTGTGTGTGTTCTGCTGTAGAACTCTGTCTCTGGTTATTTAGGTGTGTGTGTGTGTTCTGCTGTAGAACTCTGTCTCTGGTTATTTAGGTGTGTGTGTGTGTTCTGCTGTAGAACTCTGTCTCTGGCTATTTAGGTGTGTGTGTGTTTTGCTGTAGAACTCTGTCTCTGGTTATTTAGGTGTGTGTGTGTGTTCTGCTGTAGAACTCTGTCTCTGGTTATTTAGGTGTGTGTGTGTGTTCTGCTGTAGAACTCTGTCTCTGGTTATTTAGGTGTGTGTGTGTTTTGCTGTAGAACTCTGTCTCTGGTTATTTAGGTGTGTGTGTGTTTTGCTGTAGAACTCTGTCTCTGGTTATTTAGGTGTGTGTGTGTTCTGCTGTAGAACTCTGTCTCTGGTTATTTAGGTGTGTGTGTGTTTTGCTGTAGAACTCTGTCTCTGGTTATTTAGGTGTGTGTGTGTTCTGCTGTAGAACTCTGTGGAGGTTCTATTTTAGTCCTGGCACCGGTCGGGTTCTGGGTTGCCGTAATGATATTGTCCGCTATCACCTCAGATGACTCTCTCTCTCTTCCCTCTCTCTACCTCTCCTCCCCCTCTGCCTCTTTCTCCCTCTCCCTCACCCTCTGCTTCCCTCTATCTCTTTATCGCTATCTCTCTCTTTTCTTCTCTCTTATTGATCTTCATCCCCCTCACCCATCCCTCCCTCCTCCCCTTCTCCTCTCCTGCAGTGGTGTGTGCGAGTCCCTCTTTCTCTCCCAATCTGAGGTGGGGCTTTCCCTTCCTCACAGAGAATACTGCAGCCTTTCCCCAACACACTTAAGATACCCAACAACTTATACAGAAGATTTACAGCAGCTCATGCAATGCATGTGAATTGAAATATGTATAGGAGATTGATTGAAATGAGAGTGGGGGTGTGTGTGTGTCTGTCTCTGGTAAATGACATCAGAGCCTCTGTCTCTCTCTCTCTGCTGTAGATCTCAGTAGTCCAGACATGCAGGAGTTAACCCACCAGAGAAATACAGTCACTGAGCAGGTGAAGAAGGAAGGAGGGATAGATGGAACGATGGAGGGAGGGTTGGAGGAAAGGAGGGAGTGAGTGGAGAATACAAAGGAAAAGAGTGGAGAATACAAAGGAAAATAGTGGAGAATACAAAGGAAGAGAGTGGAGAAAACAAAGAAAGAAAGAGCATCTGCGATGTGACAAATGCAACCTGTGTCAGTACCATAGAGTACCCTCTGTATGTGTATATGTCCCTATGACGTGTCTGTGTGCACTCAGTTGGGTGTCGTCAACAGAGGGGAACGGAGTAGAGGTTATATGTTGTCCCTCTAGCTGGCTAAATGCTTCCTCAAATAGAATCAGTTATTAGAGGGGGGGGAGTGGGAAGAGAGAGAAAAAAGGGAGGGGAAGGAGAGAGAATCTAGGGAGAAAGAGGTGAGCAGAGAGAGAAAGGGTGGAGTGAACAAGTGAGGGGAGGGAGAGAGAGTGACAGAGCAAGAGAGAGAGAAACAGAGCTACCTAGAGGGAGCGGCAGACACCGGTGGAGACAGGGATAGATAGAGAGGGATAGATAGCGAGTCTGAGACTCTGGTATATTTATCAGTGAGCAGCATACAGTGTGAGTGATTGAACGAACTGACACACTTGGAGGAGAGAAAAAGTGGCGAGGCTGCAGTTGCTCTGGTAACCATGGCGCAGCCGTCTCCATGTGCATCACCGGGTGTTCGTCGTCGTAGCGACGGCTCTGTGAGAGAGTGTCTATTTTTCCCCGTTTTGGAACGTAACGAACAGGAGAGACTGGAGGCCTTGGTGAGAAGACGGGAGAGAGGGGGAGAGAGGGAGAGACCGATGGGGGAGGACAGCAGAGACTCTATGGAGAACAGGCCTAAACGCTGGACCTGGGGAGGACCGCCTGGAGGGGGAGAGGGTGAGTACACTGGGGAGGAGGAGGGTGGGGGCATGGGAGTCAAACCGGAGGGAGAGACCGGGAGGGGGAGGGGAGAGATTGACAGGAGGTATGGAGGTTTAGGAGGTATGGGATGACGTGTGTGTGTGGGGGGGGGACAAAGGAAGAGAGAGAGGAGAGGGGTTGATGGGATGTGTTCAGGATGGGGGAAAGGGTGGGGACAGTTTAGGACAGCTACACGGAAAAGGAAACTAGAGAAGAGAGGGGAGGGATGGATGAAGATAAAGATAATGGGGTCAGGTGAATGAGAGATAAAGGACAATAAGGAGAGAAACGAGGGGTGAGAGAGGGAGGACAGGGACCAGAGAGAGAGAGAGGGGGAGGACAGAAAGAGGAAAAGGGTGTGGAGGCTGCAATGCAGGGGAGGACAACGCTTTGTCTTAAACTCATCAGCTTGGGAGAGGCTGCTGTGTGTGTGTGTGGGCCAATAGTATTATGGCTCATACTATTACTTTGTCATAAGAGAATTCTGTCTGTGTCACTGTCGTTTACCCTGCTGTTACAGGTGTGAGTTTAGCTGAGGAATCCTGTGTGTGTTGGGTATATCTCTGTTTCTGTGAAATGCTGCTACACTCCCTCAGTAGTGTGTGTGTGTTTGTGTGCGTTGGGAAACAGGCCTGATTCCTGGGAGGGGCCTGAAATACGTATCTAACCACACACACACACATTGACGCTATATTTACTGCGTATGTAAACATCCATTGTTGCATTAGTGTCTGTCTCTCTCTCTCTACACACACACCCCTTGTCATATGTCTAGGCCTGATGTTATGGCACTGTTAAGGCTAAGGGTATTATAGGATTTGCAATTGCATTTGTATCTTTATCTGTGTATTTTCATGGTATGTGTGTGAGTGCGTGCGTTTTCAGCGATGAGCAGTACTGGAGCAGTAACCAGACTCTGTGACGCATTCATAATGCAATCAATTATTCACACACCCCATCAGGCCTAGGATGAAGTGGAGAATCGGCCCCTCTTATAGAATACACAGGCTACCACATTCTTCAACAATACCTTATAGAATCCTACAGAATAGCGTCTCTAGAGTACAAACGCTGGTAAAGCCTGGAGTATCAGCACCCATTCTATTCTTCTTCAATTACTGAACAAAACATGACTATATTTCACTGGGGTGATAACCAGCGGATGGACGGTAGATCTGAACTGAGATCAGTTGATGCTGCATCATGCAGGATATCAGATTACACAGCTCCAGTCTGACTGCAGTGCACTGCGTGCGTGTGTCAGAGACTCATAGGTGTGTGCGTGTATACAAATGCGCCACGTAGGTTTGTGTACGCAGTACATATGTGAGTATAAATTCAACACTCAGGTGTGTGTGTATGATTGTTATGCCCAGGTGCGTGTGTAACGCTTTGCTTTCTCCGCTTTGACACACCTGCTACCAGGTCACCCTAAGACCCTGCCCTCTCATGCTATTGGCTCAGCTCTGCCTCATCATCCCGCCTCCGCTGCCAGCCCCAACCAATCCAGGAACGGTACAGACCACCTGACACCCTTAGCGTGATCCGCTGCCTGCATGTGTGTGTATATACCGTACATGTGCTGTTGTTGTGTGGCTGCATGCATGTTGTGCTTTGTGTTGCCAGTGCAAGACCGTTATTCCCCCTTCTGGGCAATAAAATATTACATTGTATCCTATTGTCCATATTCCCCTTTTTCTTATTTTGTCCCAAGTAGCCTATGTCCCATCTCATTGGTATGGGTTAGGGTGTGTGTTTTGCAGTGCGTTCTGCTGCCTTCCTGCATGGGAGTGTTTGTGAATATGGTTATGGTTGTGTTCCCCACACATCAAGTAAATGTCTGTGTGTGTGTGTGTGTGTTTGTTGTCTCCCTTTGGTCTTTGCGGTCCGTCTGCCCCCCCCTCCTTGCCCAATCAGAACAAAGAGTTGATGTACTTCCTGTCTGTCTGGCCTATTATGATGCTTGGTGATGCACATACAGTGTTCACAGTAGGGGGTCCAACTACCCCCCCCCCCTCACCAGGATCTGTAGCAGACTGCCACTGTAGCAGTCTAACCAAACACACACACTTTATAGGATATGCAGTTGTCTGGTTAAAACCCTCCAATCTCCTTTGTGCTAGACGGTCTGTGTATCCTTGTGTATCCATGTAAATATAGAACATGCATTAGTCTCTTAATATACAAGACTGAAGTCAAACTGAAGCCCAATCAGTGTGTGTTTGGTGGGATTGATGGTTTGTTGTGTGTGAATTTGTGGCATAGTTGTGTGTTTTAGATAGTGAGTGTGTTGTGTTTTATTGGTTGAATGGTCTGTTCACTAACCGGAGTGACATTTTAGTTGGAGTGTTCTCGTGGTATGTGTTTGTAAAGCGTGTTGTGTGTCTCGTATTTGTGTGTAATGTGATTTGTGTCACTGTTGCTCCAGGTACAAGTTGGCCCTAATCACAGATAGACATATCTGACCTTAGCTATTTTCTCTACCTACCTCCCTGAAGTGTGCACTCATCTCTCTCTCGTGAAGATTGGTGTAAGCAATTAAGACTTTCCACCATATTTCAGCCCATTCCTAACCTTCCCCATGAGCGGAAGTGAATGAGTTCACACCAAGGATGAGGGTAGATAATGTGAATTCAGTATTAGTGGTTAAAGATGACTCGTACCTCTTCATGTCCCTATGGGGTGGAACGTCTGACTCTTTCTCCCATCATGCATCTCGCTGCAGTGTGTGACTTCCTGACACCGCCCTCCTCGGACCAGCCAATCACCAAACGGCTCTCCAACTCTTCAGCCTCCCTGCACTCACCAGATAGAGGTGTGTGTGTGCGCCCGCGTGTCTCTGTGCGTGTGTGTGTGTGAGTCGATTCATGAGGACGTGTGTCTAGTGTTGCCAAGCAACAGTATATAATATGACTCTCTTTTATGTATTTCTCTGCACCCCTCTGTGTGTGTGTTTATTCGTTGTCCGTCTCTTTGTCTGCCCTATGACTATGCAGTGTGTGGTGTGTCCCCTCGTTTAGCGTCCCCAAGCCCCCAGCGGCCGGCCTACAAAGGTTCCCCCTCCAGGAAGACCAGTAATGGGCCCCCGGAGGACAAGACCCCCAAAACACCCACAGTCGGTACCATGTGTGTTTGTACATGCATTTATATTACCACATTAGAATTCTGAGCAAAACCTTACTTCTTCTGTTGTGTTTTTAGACAGAGAGAGGCCCCGCCCCCTGTCTGACTGACTCTTCAATGAGACGCCTTGAATCTCCGACCACTCCGACCCGAAGCTCCTCCCCCAGAGCCCAGAGCAAAGGACTGGGCACGCCCAAAAGGTACAGAAACGTGCAGTTGCACACACATATGTTATCTGAACATTGTGGGAGTGTTGTGGGCCGTTGCTGACCTTGTTATTGTGCTCATTGTTAAGTACTGCAAGGTTGTATGAAAGGTTAAATTAAAGCAGTAAGGGTTCTTGGGTAAAATCACTGAGCAAGCCAAGCTAGTAAAAAAAGCCATAATACAACCTATATTGTGATAATTGTGTTATTTGTTCATACGCCACCATGATATACAATAAGGTCGCCACAGCAAAAAGACAAGTCAACTACACATCTGTTTGTTTCATCAAAAACCAAAGAGCAACATCTGTCCGGTGACGTCCACAAAGCAAATAATGCATGAAACAAACAGTTATATGACCTGCAGCATGGTCAAGCATGTTAATGTTTTCGACAGTTTACTAAACAACTACTGATTTAGAACCACAGAGTTACCGCAAGTCAGCACAAAGACAACAGGAGCACTGCCTCCACTATTCCAGCGCAATTTAAATTTAAACATCAACAAGGCTATATATCCTTAGTTTAATACACTGAAAACAAACTTAAAAATACCAAAAACAATTTAGTCCAAACAATGTTTCTAAATATCATGTGGCTGTCCATGGTACTGATTTCTCTCCGTGTGTATGCACACGTGTGTTGGCAAAACGGTCTATGTTCTATGGCTCTGTCATACAGTATACTTTTGGTTTTTGTGTTGTACCTAGCTAAAATATTTGCTAGCCTAACTTCCTGGCATGGGCAACAATGAACCAGCTAAGTTAGCTAGCTAGTTAACGTGAGTCTACTAGGCTACATATTGAACTTCAATCGTCAGGCCAGTGGCACAACATGTTCATTTATGGTTAGATCAGAATCACCGTCATAATCATTGGCCTGTACAGAGGATTAAGTCAAAACCACCATCCAAATCCACATCTCCATCCATGGCTTAGGAAAGGGACGATTTAGCAAGCTAGCTACTGCAGGACATCAACACAAGCAGACCAGAAACACATTGAAAATGACGTTTTGCTTAGGAAGTTTTGCTTAGGATTGGTGTGAAGCCAAATTCACACTGGCCTCCCTTGGGGTATTTTTCTGCACCAGGACAACCCACAATTGAGCTCAGCTCAATGCTGATTGGCTAATTATTTTCTAATGTTTTTTATCAAGAAAGGCATCAATCAATCAAATGCTACTGCAGCAACATGTTATACTCTTTTGGTCCAGACAGCATCAGATACATGGGCTATACATACTGAGACAGAGGGGCACTGTTTCCCTCACTTGGATGATTTCTCCGGTGAGATTCAGAATCGAAATGTATTGTTTTTATTGGTGAAATATTTGGGGAAGCCTGGCTTCCCTTGGCACCCATGAATACTCACCACTGAATGAAAGTTGATTGTTATTACAGGGTGAGGTCAACTAAGAGTCGCGCCCAGTCCCCCTGCTCTCCGGGACAGTATCCTCCCTCCCCCCTCCGCCAGCGAACCCCGATAACTGAGGGCAACCAGGAGGCCAGGGGTCATGGAAACCTAGAGAGGAAGTCCTCTAAGCTGGACACACCAGAGAAGAAGACCTCCAAGTCCTCCAGCAGAGACCTTGCGGCAGGTAAGGTGTGTGTGTGTGTGCGTGTTTGAGCAGTTAGAGAGATGATCAGTGAGCTCAGAATTCACCACTGATATGCTCTGCCCTTGGGAGGAGAGGTGGATGGAGAGAGAGGTCTGTAACCTGAGCCACCCTAGACGAGAGGAGAGAACAGAACGCTTTGGAGAACTGTTTTCATCAGTGTCTGCTGTACCCCAAGTCATCTCTGTCTCTCTCCCCCTCTGCTTCCCTCCTTCTCCTCTCAGAGTCTCCAGGTACACCCACAGGCAGGAACGTTGCCGGGACAATGGATGCGGAGGAGGCTTCTAGACTGTTGGCTGAGAGGCGTCGTCTGGCCAGAATACAGAAAGAACAGGAGGACAAACTACGACAGGAGGAGGAAAGGTGTGTGTGGAGTATTTTTGTTTTATTTTTGTTCTCTCCAATTTTCGTGATATCCAATTGGTAGTTACAGTCTTGTCCCATCGCTGCAACTCCCCTATGGACTTGGGAGAGGCGAATTTCGAGAGCCAGGCATTCTCCGAAACAAAACCCTGCCAAGCCGCACTGCTTCTTGACATACTGCTTGCACTTGACACACTGCTCGCTTAACCCATGAGGAGTCGCTAGAGTGCAATGGGACAAGGAAATCCCGGCTGCCAAACATTCCCCTAACCTGGGAAACGCTGGGCCAATTGTGCGTCGCATCATGGGCGTCCCGGTCACGGCCGGCTGTGACACAGCCTGGGATCGAACCCGGGTCTGTAGTTACGCCTCAAACACTGTGCCTTAGACCGCTGCGTCACTCGGGAAGCCCATGTGGAGTATTTGAATAGAGCAGTGTTCCCCAATTGGTGGCCTGAATTTAGGCCGCGGGTGATTTTATTTGCCTCCCAATGTTTTCTGAGCAAAAAAGCAAACAAACTATTTTTTGTAGGACCTTAAAGAATGTCAAAACACCAGCAAATCATCTCCAAGTGATTGATTGTAATTTTGGAAAACTGTTCCAAAATATTTCAACGCATAATAGAAATATATATGTGATTGTATATAAATGTAAGCAAGGCTTGAAATGAATATGTTTTAGCCAGATATTATATCTTGTGGCCAATTTGCAGACAACAAATGATTTGAAATTATGTTCCGGCCCCCTGACCATCCACTCCAGAAAGAAATCATCCCGCAGCTGAATTTAGTTGATGATCCTTGGTATAGAGCGTCTGGCCAGAAGGATGTGGGTATTTAGAGTGTATAAGGTGTGTGCGTTTTCTCACTGAGTGTGTGTGTGTGTGTGTGTGTGTGTGTAGGCTGAGAGCGGAGGAGGAGCAGAGGAGAGAGCAGGAGGCACTGGAGCGGCAGGCAAGAGAGGCACAACAAGCGGAGGAGGAGAGAGAGAGATGGGAGGAGGAGAGGAAGACCAGAGAGGACGAGGAGAGAAGGACAAAGGAGAGACGTTGGAAAGACATGCAGGATCAGCTGGACCGAGAGGTCAGGGGTTAAATGTTAAACCAAAGAGTCATTACTGCAGCATGTAGGCCTGTCTAAGATGTCTAATGACAGATAGTCAATAAAAATATATATATATCTCCAAGGCCATGTTGCTAGCAGTTTCAAATCCATGTGGTTTATATATATTGGTCTGTCTGCTAAATTGTGCTTTTAGCCTTGAATAACCTCCCTACTTCTGCTGATCTCATGCAATCTGACCCCACATTATGTGTGACCCACAGCTTCCTTAGTTCTTATCAGTTCAGGGCATTAATGTTTTGCTTGTGTTTGTATGCAGAGAGAGGAGGCGTGTCTGCGTGCTCACAGGGAGACAGATAGGAAGAGGCAGGAGAGAGAACTGTTGCAGGTACAGGAGGAGCAGGAGAGACTGCAGAGGAAGAAGGTTAGCACACCCCCCCCCCCCCCCTCCCCCGAACGCTGCCATTTAAGCTGTTTTCCTAAAGTCCTGTGTGTGTGTCCACAGCGGATTGAGGAGATCATGAAGAGGACACGTAAGAGTGAGACGGACTCCTTATGCCCAGGTATATACAAACAAGAGCGTGCGCACACACACACACACACACACACACATACATACCCAGGGTGTACTGTCTGCAGGGTGACTCAGCAGACAGTGAACCGGCCAGGGTTACAGCTCCCCCATGTGGTGGAGAGGAGGGTATGTTGGGTTGTATTGTTTGCCTTACAGTATATATGACTCTTGACCATTAATGCATTAAGGTTTTGAGCTACTATTAATATGGTGTGTCTAACCCCCTCCTCTCTCTCAGGTGTGTGTGAGGTGAACGGGGGCCAGGCAGGACATGTCAGGGAGTTGGATCAGGACGAGTCCCCCATCATCACGCTGGGACCCCTGGAGAGTAAGAGCTGTGGAGGGGACGAGCTGTCTGACGGGGTGCAGTCTATGGACGTCAGGTGAGCTGCACACACACACACAGGTCCCCAATTCTTAACACTCATTTTTCATACTGTGTGTCTTCCCAGTCCAGTGTCCAGGGATGAGTTGGGTAGCGTTCAAGAGTTCTCTCCCATCAGCGATGGGTTAAACAGCATGAGTAACACCCAAACCCTTGAGCACCTCCTGGATCTCACCGCCCAGCCAGAAACGTCCCTTTACCCCATGCTGCAGGCCGGCAGTGCTGCAACCCTGGGAGACCTCAACAAGAACCTGCTGATACAGGATTATAACCCCTCCTCCTTCACTAGCTCCTCCCCAAGCTCCGCCCAACTTCTCCACAGCCTCAGCCCTGGCAAACTGGACATCTAGTAACCAGGTAACGGGTTTGGCCTGGGGAAGGCCGTCATTGTAAATAAGAATTTGTTCTAAACTGACTTGCCTGGTTAAATTTTAAAAACTCACAAATGAACACACACTGTACAGCTCTGCTCTAATATTTATTATCCTCTTCCTCCAGGGCGTTGGGTAGGACAACTAGCTGTTGGGTGCAAAGAGGAGCTAGGAGCAGCAAGGGGGTCTCTCCTCTCCTCCTGCTTCCCCCCATCAGAGAGAGACCAGCTCCTTGCACCTCCACCCTCACCCCTCTTTAGGGGAGAGACCCTCCCCATGCACCCCCGGCTTCCACAGAGAACAACAACCGCTCAATGTATGGCTCGCCCTCATCTATACAACTCAACCACAGGAGGCTGCTGAGGGGAGGACGGCTCATAATAATGTTCGGGAACGGCACAAATGGAATGGGATCAAACACCTTGAAACCATGTGCCTGACGTATTCGGTACCATTCCACTAATGCCGCTCCAGTCATTACCATGAGCCATTCTCCCCAATTAAGGTGCCACAAACCTCCTCAACATATCTACCGCTGAATTCTTCCTTCACACACACTGACATGTACACACACGGTTAATACTCTCCCGGTAAAGTAAAGCTTTTTCTCTGTGTCCTGGCTGTATGATATTGTGCATAAAGGTGTGTCAGTGTTGAGAGGAGGATGATGTAATAGTATGGTTGTGTTATCCTCCTGTAGCATTAATTATGTGGTTAACACTGATCATGTGACCCTGTAGCAACTTCATTGGAGAACACCTCTCCTCCTCCTGTATATACTATAGTCACACAGCTGTTAACTAGCTCTAGGTAGAAGTTGCCCCTAACCACAGGATCTAGGATCAGATCTTTCTAACCCTCAATAACTTTAACTATTGGGGAGATTAAAATATAGTCTGACCCTGTATCAGTGGTTAGTGGCAACAGTACTGTCTGTCAGTGTTTCTAGTGGTGGAAGGTTATATCCCACCACCACTGATGTGCTGCACTACAGTTTGCCAGGACTCAGGAGTCTATTCGACTAATATTGGTACTTAGAACTCAGCTAGCCAGTCTAGATATGTTAACCTCCTGCAACTGGAGAAACCTACTCATCTACAGATGTGGATGATATAGTAAGACAAAAGTCTGGCCTCAGTTGATATGCTTTTGTCCACCACCGCTCCACAGTGGTGCATCAAAACACATGTGGAAGACTGGAGCATCTCTGAATATAATCTCTGCAAAAACAAATGAAAACTGTGAATGGTGTCGTATTTTTTAGCTATTTACAGGGTTGGTGGATATTGAAAAGATGTGGCGTGTGTTTTTGGCTCGCTGTGTGTACGCTAGCTGTGGTGTAGTTAGTGTGCACGGTGTGGTTGTGTAACAGCTCTGAAAACACTCATCTCTGCTTTGGAAACACTGCTCTCCTTATCTTGCCTCTGCTCTGAACTGGACTGTTTATGCTGCAACTACCAGTCAACCTACAGCAGGGGTCTTCACCTGCAGTCCTAGAGGGCTACTGCGTGTGCAGGCTTTCGTTCACACCTGATTCCACTGATCATGGTTCATACTGAAGACGGTGATTAGTTGAATCAAGTGGGTTTGGGACAGGGCTGAAACAAAAGCCTGCATAGCCAGGCCAGTAGTTCTCTAGCACCAAAGTTGGAGAACCCTGTCCTACAGTATGTCACCAGTCTGTGTACTCACTCAGTCAGTCAACTCTGTAACAGACTCTGGTGTGCAACCGCTATATTCACTATGACTGTGGCTTTACCTCATGGAGATTTATCTCACTACAGAGGACAATTCACAGTCTGCTGTCTACTACTGCTGTGAATTCTATAATCATACATTCTCGCTGTACTGTAACTGTCTGGTTCGGGTCTTACTGTAACTCTTACCTATGCTTTGCTCTGGGGTAAGGTGTAGCTCAGCATGTGCGCTCCCTCTCCTCGCTGATTCAATCTCTGTTTCAGTTCCCCCTGAAGGGCAGTGTAAGGTGTCAATCATTCCTCATGACCCAGCTAACCCTGTGAGGGGGAACACTCTGAATTGTGTGCATTAATGGCTGTAATAATGATGCTGTATCTCAATTACTGGACTAGAGTAGGCAAAGGCCTGGAATGTCCACTTATCTTTGCTGTCTTCAGTGCATTGGACTCTTGATTTAGTTAACATGTATTTCCGTCCATCTCTCTTCCTCTCTCTTTCTGTACTCGTTCATTATCTCATGCTTTCAGAGGCTGTTAACATTCATTGTATCCTAAGGGAAAATGTAGTTAAACTTAAGACTTAAGGTCAGAATGTTATTCACTAAAAGTCACTTAACACAGATGTCAGTGCAGCTTGGCGGAATATATAACTGTAGATGTGGTGCATGGTTCTAACTGCTGAAAAACAACAATAAAACATCATCAAGCCATGTTTGGGACTTTGTTTATCAACCAATGGCACAAACAGATACCTCTGCATTGGTCCGTCTCCCATGGTACACCTTGATGTAAAACATATTTAGAAAGGTATGGGATATAGAATACAGTAATGGAAGGAAATATGTCTTGTGAAAAATACATTATTTTACCGTTTGGTTTATTTTGAAATTGTACGGGCACAAACAGATACCTCTGCATTGGTCCGTCTCCCATGGTACACCTTGATGTAAAACATATTTAGAAAGGTATGGGATATAGAATACAGTAATGGAAGGAAATATGTCTTGTGAAAAATACATTATTTTACCGTTTGGTTTATTTTGAAATTGTACGGGACACACCATAGACTTAGTTAGACGACTCATCTTTGGATCTATCCCATTATTGCATCTGTGAGAGCACGGGCAGCGCCATTGAGGCCATCTCCAGTACATTTTCTTCTTCGATTGTGTTTGGAAAAAAAGCATAAAGCTTATAATGGTGATATACCGCCACCTGCAGCGCTGGACCAAATAGTGTGTGTCATTAATTGACTGTGGCCACTAGATTGGCAGTGATATAGTTTAAAGCCATGTCCAAACCAGTTAACCCAATTTGAAGAAAAAGCCAATGCTCTGATCATTGGCTGATCCCTCCCAACCCATAGGAATCACCCCCCCAGTTGACTACTTTAAAAAATGGTGGAAGCCCTCAATGGCAATGTCCATGCAAAAACAGGTTATTTCTAGGTAAAGTATCTCTATGGGACACACCTAGCGTGTATTCATTCTGCCTGATTCTGTTGGAAAATGTTTATTTAACAGAAGGAAAGTGAACGAAATCAGACAGGCCCTACCAGAATTGGTCCAATAAAAACTATTGTTTTGCTCTTTGCTTCTTAAACGGTTTCTGTAATGAGTACACCCCTAGTCTTGGGCTATGAAGAAACAACTTGCATAGAGCTTCCGCAAACATTCACGCTTACTTCCAGTGTCAAAGGCAGATGTGCTGTTGATGTTTTTGGAGTTATGAGCACGTTGTTTTCAATGTAATCTACTCACATTCGCATACAGCGTTTCTGGCTGTTGCCATCTTTCTAGTTCCGGTTTAAAAGCGCGCATAATGCCTGCACACGAGCACTTTCCGTGATGGAAAAAAACAGCCTCTAAGACAATTACTTGAAAAACGTAATGGATGTTTTGTGTGCAAAGGTGACTTGAAATAAGACGTTTTGGACGTCATTGATCACGTGCTTCTGTATTATTTATCGCAATGGTCGTAAACTACAGCACAAGCGAATAAGAAGTCTGCAAAAAAATGGAATCGTTGTGAATGCAGCTTAACGTTTTTGGGGTCATCATGATTTCACAGCAAGGCCTTGCAAGAAATCCTGTCAGTGAATGTTCCGCCATTACATGCCCCTGAGCCTGTGTAGGAATGTAGTTTGGAATGGACTGTCGGTAATGCGCCATTAACGTTGGATGCCAACCGCCGTTAAACCCAATGGAAGAAAAAGCGCTACAGGCATCAATACACTGCTAACCTAAAATGTTTTACAACTATCTAAGATAGACCACTGCTTGTCATTTCCAACGGGAGCAAATGAGTCATAGTGGGCAGAACAAGCACGAGTTAGCAAGATTCTATTGACGCGTTCTTGCATTATCTGCATATTTTCGTCAGGGAATGCCTACCTTGTCCTTCTAAACAACGTGATTCTTATAAACGTTTGCAATGGTAAAAAATAGAACACTTTGTTCAAAACATATTTTAGATTTGGCAACAGAAAAATGTATCGAAATCAAATGTTTCATGGATGAGAAAGTGGGAATGTCTGTCAAAATCTATCGCGTTCACCTTCTTCCATTGTCGGAACAGGTGTTGTGCAGAAAATCCACCCTTTCTAATTTCCTTAATTTTGTGGCTAGAGTCGAACAACTATGGCTGAATTATTATCCTTATGCTTTCAAAAATACTAGTCGAATAAGACAAGGGAGAGGTGGCGAATTTTGGCAAAGAGATTTATTTATAGACTAATACAAATCAGTAGCGGATTTAGGTACGGGCGGCATCTTGCCGGGCGCGGAAGGGGGGGTTCGCCCAGGGCGCCATACAAGCTAGAACCGCCACATACACTTGAAACAAACCGAAAACTGCAGACAAAAATGATTTCTGCTACTAAGATCAGTGAAATGTAGTTTAAACGGACAACGGAGTGAAGAGCAGATATCTCAACTAGCAAGCAAGTCGCAGCAATGTGGGGGGATTTTCGGCACAACACCCGCCAGTGGGCTTCCTCTCAAAACGCCAAGCGGATGCTTCACATTTATACATCCGGTGAAATATATGTCTCATTGTTCTATCTGCAGCTTAGCGATTTCGACGCATACATCGGTGCTCCGGTATCAAACGTAACATCATTACGTATTACTTCTGTCTAGCTAGTAGTGTAATCGTGTGTGCGAGACTGGTGTTTTGGTGTTCGTATCTTCTAATTTCGACAGAAACGTGCAATCGGGTAAGTGCCATGCTAGCTAAATACATTGCAATATTAGCTATGCTAGTTGTGCTAAGCTACAACATGGTCCCCAATTAACCATTCAGATGTTTAGCTATTTGTGTCAATCTTCAGTAAACCACTGCACTGTAAAAAAACAAAACAAAAAGGTATATTTTGAGCTGCTCTCATCGTCCCCAGTGGTTTTCTTCGTAGCAAGTTGGTGTTTAGCCTGGTCTAGACAGCTAGCGTAACGTGGCTTTGGTCAAATCAAATTTTATTGGTCACATACCCATGGTTAGCAGATGTTAATGCGAGTGTAGCGAAATGCTTGTGTTAATGCGAGTGTTATGTTGTACATTTCAAGCCCTTTGTTGCCTGCCCTAAGTTAAGCAAAATGGGAAAGAAGGAGACTCTCATGACCGGAGTCTTGGTGGTATTATCTTGCTGTATCAACTACCAAAATGTAAACAAATCTGATGTTGATGTATGGTGTATGGTGTCACGGCTAGGGAACGGTTTGTGGTGGTCATTTCACTATCTCAGTATGTTACTCATTCATACTCTTTCTCTTTGTCCACTGATTTCTCAAGGTGGAGAGAATGTCAAGGCCACGATCGCCACATTATTCTCACAGGTGAATACCTTGCACACTGTTCATTTGACATGCTAGTCCAGTGTGTGGGTCAAGACATTTCCTTCACAATGTTGGCTCAACTCGGCACACTGTATGAAGGGTGCTTTACAATTAAAATGTATTATTGTTTTTTGTGTTATTACAGAGGCAGTCCACGGAGGCAAGATGCCCGGAGGTTCCCCTGGGACGACCCAGACTTCGACCCCCAGCAGGTTCTGGCTGACCTGGGCAGGCTGCCCTGGGAAGAGAACCGCAACCCTGGGGAGTCTCACGAGGACCAGTGGGTCCGCTTCATGGACCAGATCCACCCAGATGGCCACAGAAGACCTATGCCTAGAGGGAGCCTTCGGCCAAAGGGCCACAGAAGACCTATTTCCCCAGGTCTCCACAGGCCTAACCAACACCTCCCCCCAGAGGACTTCCACCATTGCAGGACCCCACCGCCCCCCCACGAGCTGGGCTACGCAGAGCGCAGGAGGCTCTCCCCCCATGATGGAGGAGGGGGTGGCAGAGGAAGAGTGAAAGAAGAATTCCAAAGATGCGAAGGAAAGCTGCCCCCCTCCCCGCAGAGGCTACCCAGAGAGAGGCTGCCATCACTGGCCCCGCAGCACACTCACTACAGTCCTAGCCACCACCAGAGAGCGCCCTCTGCAGGTTGGAGGAGAAAAGAGGGGGACCAGAGCCAGGGGAGGTCCAGGGACCGCAGCCCTAGGGAGAGGGTTCAGGGCGGGGGGAAGTGGGAGAGGAGGGGTGAGGGTGGAGATTCTCCCGGTTCCTATAGAGACAGGAAGAGAGACGACATGCAAAGAGAGTGGAGCACCATCTCTGACCGGAACCGGAGGGAAACTGTTGAACCGGTGAATCCTGGGTAAATTTGAACAGTGTTCCGCTGGAGTTTTATGACCAAAAGCCTGAAGAAAATTGGAGAGGAGAATCCAGCTTCGTGTTTTTCTAAGTGCAAACTTCACCCTGCTAATATGTCCCTTCTGCAATAGTGTAACGAGATAGTAGTTGTAGATTTAATTGCATGGCTTAAAATGCATCGCATGTTATTGTCTCTGTGATCCTCGAGAACCACTTAAGTACATGACATAGTTGAAAACGTTACTATTATTACCCGCTGCAATCTAGAGGCTGTGCGAGCCTGTGATCTATTGGCCCTTAAATTCTATTCCTATAATACCATTTTTCCTAAATAAATCAAAAGCTACATTAGAAATCAATCCAACTATTAGCTGTAGTCAGCGTAATTGTATGTCATCTGTCAGTGCTGAACCATGTCACCTGCTCTTTATGTCGACACAGGTACGGGAGGGAGACAGAGTTTAGGGAGCACCGCCCCTCGTTGGAGAGGCCCCGGGAAGGGTATGGAGGAGGGAGGACACTGGGGCGCAGTGGCCCCCTAGGGGGCCACAATGGCCGGGGGCCTGCAGCCCTCATCGGGGAGCATGAACATGGTATTATGAACAGCGGAGGGCCAGAACCGTACCACAACCCCGACCGGAGCCACAGCCACGACCGATTCAGTCATCATCACAACCGGGTCGGAGCCTCTGAGGAGCGGTTCAGGAAGTCAGGCAGCAGGTCCAATACTAGAGAGGAGGCCAGGCGCCAGCCTGCACATGAGAGGAGGGGGCCTATACGTGAGTCCAAAAGGGGCCCTGTCCATGAAGATGGGAGGGGGCCTATACATGAGTCCAAAAGAAGCCCTAACCGTCAGGGGAGAGCCAGGCCTATAGGCTTCCAGGATAGAGGTTGTCCCACGGATCCCAAGGCCAGAAACAGTACATTCTGTGGGGCAAGGGAGGCCCCAGCCCGGGGTGGCAAGAGACAGATGGGGCCCTCCAGGAACCAACCCCAGCCTTTCCTCCAGGGACAGCAGGGGTACCAACCACGGGGTGCCAACTCCCAGCACTCCCCTCCGGAGCACCAGAGGTACCAACCCAGGGGAGATGACTGGGACATGGAGCCCAGAGAGGAGGAGTCCGGCTGGGCAGAAGAGAGCGACATGGAGCCCCGCTGGGAGCAGGACCGGGGACAAGGGCCACGAGGAGGCCGGCAACCGGCACGGTGCAGGATGGGACCCAGGAAACCTCAGCTTAGAGATCTCAACCCCAACTGGAACCAGCAGCAGAACGACATGGCAATGCCTCGCATAGGCGCCGGCAAGGAGGAGACACTCACCATCAAAGTGGACATGAAGCGCACCATGGGCCAGAACAGGTAAGGTGTTTCGGGCAGCAATGTTTAGGGGTCAAGGGTGAAAGGTCATGCTTCTTTTTAGCGCTTGCTTTCGACTGCAGGAAGACATAGTCAGAAGCCCTGAGAATATTGACAGCTAGAGGAGGAAAGATTCGTCAAACTGATTTCTCGATTGTACAAAGCAAGGATTCTACAAGGCAAGTATTCTACTGTGATGGGATGCAACTTATATACCTACGTCAAACTAATCCTTCATGGTGTCGGGCATCACTCAGTGATAAACATGGAGAATTGCCAAAGCCTTCTTTCAGCAGAGTGGTCATTTTACATTATTGTCCGTCACATTCTCAAACACGTTATATGAAGGTGGAATCCATTCTTGACAGCAACTCCGAGCATGCAGTTAAGAACAAATTCTGGATCTCCTGAAAAATGTGTTCCTTGCTCATCCAGAGGAGCAGAAAATGTCAGACCAGCTTCAAAACAATAGAGAACAGCGATGGTACAGAAGAAGGCCAGCTTCTGAGTAGAAGGCTACCTATCGGCTGAATAACCTAATGGACCTGTAGTTCTACTTCTAACACTCATCTGCTCAGGGCAGAGGTTTTCCCCATCAGTTCTTCAGAAATCTCCCTTTCATCCATTTCAACATGCTTGGCAACTCACAAAGGAAGTGGTTGCAACTTCCCTAAGAGCAGCCCTGACAACCAAGAGACCAACCAGCTGTGTGTTTGCAAAGATTTACTGTCATCAGACCCATCTCATCTTACACAACTGAAATGATATTAACAAGCACAAGGGAATTATACAGAGCAAGGAGCCTGCATGGTGTAACGTGCTGAAGGACCTCTGGGAGGTTAAGACTGGATGAAGAAGGGTGGAGAAGACCTTTCTGCTACTCACTCTACAGCTTACTGGACAAAATGGAAAGGTCTTGCTGCTAACCGAACTGCGCTAACTGCAGAAGCGTCTCTGTTATAGTGAAGGATTGCTCATATACATATTGTGTTGGTGAGCCTGATAAGATGTCAGTCAGGTCTGGTGATGATCAGGATGATGTCCAGTCAGAAAAGCAGTGCTTGATGAATGTCTGCCGATAACCACCACGATGAAGAGTGAAAACGACTTTGGGACTTAACACATGAAAATAAAGCTTTTGGTTTGACCCTTAGAAGCTATTCCACTAACTGTACCACCACTATTGACAGTGGTACTCGTGGACTTCTTATGCAGTAAGAATCATCAAGCTCTAAGAACGTCTCTTCTCCAAGAGGCTCTCAGAACCATGACTATTGATGAACTGTCATCCATTTTGCACCAGGGAAACAGAGCTCTGTCAAAGTACTATGACAGTGAGGGGAAACCCAACCCAGTGAGGACTAAGGTATTCCTGACAGCGAAACTGGACTCACCCTAGTGAAATGGCCCCAGAATTAACACTTGGGAAAAAAGAACTAAAATCAATGGTTCAAACCTCAAACACAGCCAATGCATCAGCCAATAGTTAGTTCAGTGTGGATGAATCCTTATGAAAACAGAATATTGCATGGCCCGGATCAATGTCTTGGTCTGGGGCTGACTGAAGACCGTTTGGGCGGGGAAAGTGCCCTGAACTTCAGGAACATCCATTTGGAAACACCATGTTTGTTTTCAATGCCTTGAAACACTTGGAAAGATCAGCTCTTTTTTTCTCCTTTTTACCTTTTATTTAACTAGGCAAGTACGTTAAAAACCCTCCCCAACCCGGACGATGCTGAGCCAATTCTGCACCGCACTATAGGACTTAGACCATGGCCAGTTGTGATACAGCCTGGGATCGAACATGTATCTGTAGTCACGCCTCTACCACTGAGATGCAGTGCCTCAGACCGCTGTGTCACCCGGGAACTCTTGATCAGCTAATCAGAGAAAGACCCCTGTGAAATGACTTATTTCAGAAGCACAGTGTTTTAGTGCTAGTCACTGCGATAAGCAATTCCCCTTCTCATGTTCTGCAAGATGATACACCAAAACACCAGCTCTAGTCAAGACAGTCAAATAGTTTCAACTTTTGTCTTTCATTCAGATCAATGTTTAAAGGTAAGTCAACATGTTCTTTCCATCAGTGAGTGTGTATTGTATCCTGCAGGCTCCTAGAGGATCATTATACTTTATCTGTTAGAGGCAGGGTTTTTTCTAGGACAATTGTCTTTCTTCATCCAAAGTGGTTCATGCGAGATGGACTCGTTCCCACTATGAAGCTTTTCAAAAACTTTAAGCGACCTCAAGCCTGGTATTGCTCACCCTCATCAACCATGATGCTCTTGAGTGTCAAAGCCTAAAGGAGTTTGAGAAATGGTTATCTTAATAATAGACTGGGACTCGATGCAACCACTGCATCACAAAACCTTTAATTCTGAGGCCAAAATCGATCCAACACCTCGGATGCCTGGCCTCTGATCTACTTGGCTTTTTTCACCACAGTGTGTTTCAATCTGCTCTCCTTTAAACAGAACTGTTCACTCATTGAAATTGAAAGCACAGCACTGAGTTGATCTCATCTCTGAAGGACAATCCAAAGTAACGATGTTGGCCTGAAAGCAACCAAGCGCTACAGGTTCATACTACAACTTGCTTTGAGTTCTACCAGACCAGGGTTCACCGCTTGATGCATGACGACAAGTAAAGACTGGATGCTACAGCTTAACTCATAGGGAGGTGAACAGACTAGGGAGAATCCAAGTCGGTGGATAGAGAAGCACAGTCATTAAACACTTAGAGTAATCCACCTTCTGCATGAAATGAAGGTTTGGGTGACCAACTAGTAGACACAAGCAAGAGTGGAGAAGAGCAGAAGGCAATGTGAAGGTCTGGTGATGATCAGGATGATGTCCAGTCAGAAAAGCAGTGCTTGATGAATGTCTGCCGATAACCACCACGATGAAGAGTGAAAACGACTTTGGGACTTAACACATGAAAATAAAGCTTTTGGTTTGACCCTTAGAAGCTATTCCACTAACTGTACCACCACTATTGACAGTGGTACTCGTGGACTTCTCATGCAGTAAGAATCATCAAGCTCTAAGAACGTCTCTTCTCCAAGAGGCTCTCAGAACCATGACTATTGATGAACTGTCATCCATTTTGCACCAGGGAAACAGAGCTCTGTCAACATACTATGACAGTGAGGGGAAACCCAACCCAGTGAGGACTAAGGTATTCCTGACAGCGAAACTGGACTCACCCTAGTGAAATGGCCCCAGAATTAACACTTGGAAAAAAGGACTAAAATCAATGGTTCAAACCTCAAACACAGCCAATGCATCAGCCAATAGTTAGTTCAGTGTGGATGAATCCTTATGAAAACAGAATATTGCTCTCAAAAACCCCTTAGTATTAAGGTCTCCTATACTGATGGGATCTGCCCTTCGCAGTCTACACTACATACTCAAGATGCAAGCTGTTCACAGCGATAACGACTCCTTTATACTGTCCACATTGGCAAGAACCACACTGTCCACTTTGGACCATTCAAGGACGAGCCATACTGTCCAATTTTAGACCGATCAAGGACAAGGACCACAATGCTGACCTTTCACCACTGCAAGTGGATCACTAACATCCAGAAGTTGATTGGAGAAATGCAGAGTGAAAAAAAATGGAAGAAGCATGAACTTTCACCTTTGACCCATGCCAGTGTCCTTTACACGACCTCACACTGGCACAGGAAGTGGTAAGGGATGTAGTCAACGTTAAATGCTGTTCACTTTTACATTTTTTTGCAGGGCGATTTACACACCTTTTACGCCACATACGCTTTTAGCATAAACATTTACGTTACCACCCGTTATCTCAACTGACATTCAGTGTTTCGCTAATACATCCCTGGAGACGAGAAATGTCTCTCTTCCTGTTGCGTTTCAAACTCCTATAGGCTTTATTTGGACTTACAAATAATTCAAACCAACAGCTCTTGTAGATGGTGTACTTAATCAGCCATTTTTCCTAAAGCTTTACAATGTAAAGGTAAGTATAGTGTGTTTTACAGATACTTTGGTCAAGGTAAGGTTGTTCAGTACAATATTAAGCTATATTATATTTATGTAAGAGATCCAGCAGATAACCACTTAACTCCCTACAGCAAATTTAATTAAGAACAAATGACTGCTGTCCCAAACTACAGTTGTTACTTAAATCACACCCTTTCCACACGTTCCAGTAACCAGCTACAGCAGTACACGCTCCATTATCCAGCTACAGCAGTACACGCTCCATTATCCAGCTACAGCAGTACACGCTCCAGTAACCAGCTACAGCAGTACACGCTCCATTATCCAGCTACAGCAGTACACGCTCCATTATCCAGCTACAGCAGTACACGCTCCATTATCCAGCTACAGCAGTACACGCTCCATTATCCAGCTACAGCAGTACACGCTCTATTATCCAGCTACAGCAGTACACGCTCTATTATCCAGCTACAGCAGTACACGCTCCATTTAACCAGCTACAGCAGCACACGCTCCATTTAACCAGCTACAGCAGTACACGCTCCATTATCCAGCTACAGCAGTACACGCTCCATTATCCAGCTACAGCAGTACACGCTCTATTATCCAGCCACAGCAGTACACGCTCTATTATCCAGCTACAGCAGTACACGCTCCATTTAACCAGCTACAGCAGTACACGCTCCATTTAACCAGCTACAGCAGTACACGCTCCATTTAACCAGCTACAGCAGTACACGCTCCATTTAACCAGCTACAGCAGTTAAGCCCTGGTATTCAGGCCTGATCCAAGAGGGTAAAGGGACTACTACTTTTTTCCTCTCCATTGCTCATCGCTCTCATCTACCTTACAGCCAGCTGTGCTACTCTTCAGACCGCCAGCTGTCGTTGGATCTGGTCAATGTGGGCCGCCAGCGCCTGGACTTCCTTCCCATGCTAGAGCATTCTGGGACTTACCGGGAGTCCACAATGCACTCTGGGACTTTTGCCCAGGAGATCATCACCCTGGTGCACCAGGTCAAAGGTTAGGACGCGAAATGCAGAAATACTATACACAACACAAATATGCTCGTGCACACAGTCACTTGTACACACATGCACAGCCCATAGATGCTCCTTCACACACATTTAAACAGAACCTAAAGATATTTCTCTCCCCCTCTCCAGAGCATTACTTTAGGGGTGATAGTGTAAAGCTGACCGAGCGTTTCTGTGGCGCCCAAGATGGTCTGCCTGAGGAGGAGCAGGAGGAAGAGAAGCCTACTCTGAACAGGTACACACACGCCTGGGTACCACGGTGATGAGACTCTAAGGCCATGGCTTTTGTTTTAAGTCTTCAATGTGCTGTTTATAAACTGTCTATATTCTATTCCTTCTCTCCTCTCTAGGCGGTTCAACATGAGTCTGTCAGAGCCAGACATGGAACATCTCTTCTCCAAAGTTGGCCGCATGCAGGTACAATGCATGTTTTTAAATGGGGAATGATTGATATGCGGATGGATGGATTCATTGGCTGATGGATTTATTGATGGTGTATTAATGTGTGAGTGTGTGTCTGTGTGAGTTCAGAAGCAGCAGCAGGCGGTGAGTGACCCAGGAGACCTGAGACATGACCTGGAGAGGAGGAGACAGGAGAGGCTGGAAGGGGTGAAGGTCACCATCCCTGGAGGCAGGCTCTCACAGCGCCCCCTGGTTGCTGGGAGGTACTACTACACACTAAAATACAGTGAAGCCATGATGGGGTTTGTGGTCCTCCACAATGAAATCGGGGAGCGGACAGTGGATCTGTCTTTTTACTATAGTACGCTCGTACATTCGTCACAAGATTTTTCAGACTGCACTGTTGTGATTTTAACAACTTGCCATAGAGATCTGACATTTACAAAATTACACTGACTGGCCAGATGGTGGCACTATAATAAGCGATTGAAAATGCTAACTTAAAAAGGTCACACCCCTCACCTCATTTGACCTAAAGTCATACAATTCGGTACATGGGTCCCAAGTTTGCCATGATGGATTTTCCGCCATTTTGAATTTTGTGAAAAACACTTAAAACGCTACGCTGACACCGAATGAACGATCTGCATGAAACGTGAGACAGTATGTGGCATCTATGGACAAATATTTTCCAGACTAGCACCTAAAACAACATGGCCGCTGCATATAAATCAGTCACACAGGTTGCAAACACTGTCAAGACTCAACATATGCAATAACTCTAATGTTGACCACACGGTGGCGCTAAAACGGGCAAATGTTTTGTTACTATCAGTATATTCTAGTTTGAATTGTCAGTATTTGGCCGGGGGGCTGCGTCATTCATGGGGGACGGCATGTCTACAGTTGCCTTGTTTGAGTACGAAAATGATTCCTTTCTTGGAGTTATCACTGATCTATGGATCCTTGTGTTCACCCAATCTGTCAGATCAGTGATTACCTCAAGAAGTAGAGGAAGGGTGCGTTTTTACACTTCACGGTCTCGTCATTCTCACACCCTCTGTCACAGTGACCATCATGAGGAGTATGGTAGTGGGGAAGAGGAGGTTCAGGAGGAAGAGGATGGCTTCTCTTCAGGCTGGCCAGGCCTACCACAGAGAGGAGGGAGGTGGCCCGGAGAGATGGTGAGAACTGTGTGCATGTATGTGTTCACATTTAGTAGGGGTGTAGGTGGAACAGTGGAAAGGATCTGTATCTTTCTCTGAAATATTTCTCAGGCTTCTGACTTCTCTCGCTCTCTCTCTCTTGCTCTAACTCTCGGGCTCAGAGGAGAGGAGGCATAGTTAGACAAACCATGGGCGGCCAGCGGCGGAACAACCGGTCTCCTAATCTCCCCGGCAACCATCTGGGACCAATAAGGCAACAGAACCGCAATATTAACGGTCAGTAAGCACCCCAAAACATAAATATATAGTGAGTTCAAAACACAGACACAAGCCTTTTCTTTTTTTCTTTGTGGAACAGCTTAATATTGCAGAGAGATTGATGGAAGCAGTAATGTAATTGTCTGCATCATTTCCAATCCCCCATATCTTTTTTGGGTTCACACACACACACACACACACACACACACACACACACACACACACCCACCCGTACATATTCATATATACACTGCTCAAAAAAATAAAGGGAACACAATGTAACTCCAAGTCAATCACACTTCTGTGAAATCAAACTGTCCACTTAGGAAGCAACACTGATTGACAATAAATGTCACATGCTGTTGTGCAAATGGAATAGACAACAGGTGGAAATTATAGGCAATTAGCAAGACACCCCCAATAAAGGAGTGGTTCTGCAGGTGGTGACCACAGACCACTTCTCAGTTCCTATGCCTCCTGGCTGATGTTTTGATCACTTTTGAATGCTGGCAGTGCTTTCACTCTAGTGGTAGCATGAGACGGAGTCTACAACCCACACAAGTGGCTCAGGTAGTGCAGCTCATCCAGGATGGCACATCAATGCGAGCTGTGGCAAGAAGGTTTGCTGTGTCTGTCAGCATAGTGTCCAGAGCATGGAGGCGCTACCAGGAGACAGGCCAGTACATCAGGAGACGTGGAGGAGGCCGTAGGAAGGCAACAACCCAGCAGCAGGACCGCTACCTCCGCCTTTGTGCAAGGAGGAGCACTGCCAGAGCCCTGCAAAATGACCTCCAGCAGGCCACAAATGTGCATGTGTCTGCTCAAACGGTCAGAAACAGACTCCATGAGGGTGGTGTGAGGGCCCGACGTCCACAGGTGGGGGTTGTGCTTACAGCCCAACACCGTGCAGGACTTTTGGCATTTGCCAGAGAACACCAAGATTGGCAAATTCGCCACTGGCGCCCTGTGCTCTTCACAGATGAAAGCAGGTTCACACTGAGCACATGTGACAGAGTCTGGAGACGCCGTGGAGAACGTTCTGCTGCCTGCAACATCCTCCAGCATGACCGGTTTGGCGGTGGGTCAGTCATGGTGTGGGGTGGGGTGGCATTTATTTGGGGGGCCGCACAGCCCTCCATGTGCTCGCCAGAGGTAGCCTGACTGCCTTTGGGTACCAAGATGAGATCCTCAGACCCCTTGTGCTGGTGCGGTTGGCCCTGGGTTCCTCCTAATGCAAGACAATGCTAGACCTCATATGGCTGGAGTGTGTCTGCAGTTCCTGCAGTTCCTATTTGTAACTGTGTTATTTCACAACATTTCTGAACCTATATACATTTTACAGACCCTGTATGTTTTACGTTCTTTATCTTATTAGTCCCACCCTTCAGCTCCATTCAACCCCTCCCATCTATCTCTCAACACCATCCATTTTGGATTTCTAATTGCCATATTTTTCAAAATTATGTTTCACAAAAGTACTCAAAAGGACACAGAAGTTAGACTGTTGTAACACACAGACCTGTTCAGACAAGCAGGTCTTCCCAACCATGTTAAGTGACCTCAATCGATCACTGATTGATTGATTGACTATGTAATTCCTACGACAGGGTCTTGACTCTGTTTACCTTCCTGTCTGGTTACATTGTTAGTCTGTTCATCTGGTTCCTAGATCTCATTCATTTCCATGTCTGACCCTGAGCGAATCAAATCCTCCCATTTAGCCAATCATCTTGTCCACTAATGGGACCATTACAACCATAGCGGACCTGCTGTTTTTAACTTAACACCTATATTAATTTCTCTTTCTCGCCCTCTCAGGTGCCAACTGGTGAATGGACTCTTGGATGGAGCCTGGGGTTATGTGAGGTTAGCTGTTGAGCTCAGAGGAGTGACCAGGCCAACTGTATATACAAACGTATGTGGACACCCCTTCAAATTAGTAGATTCAGCTATTTCAGCCACACCTGTAGCTGACGGGTGTATAAAGTCGAGCACACAGCCATGCAATCTCCATAGACAAACAATGGTAGTAGAATTACCTTATTGAGGAGCTCAGTGACTTTCAATATGGCACTGTCATAGAATGCCACCTTTTCCAACAAGTCAGTTTGTCAAATTTCTGCCCTGCTTGAGCTGCCCCGGTCAAGTAAGTGCTGTTATTATGAAGTGAAAACGTCTTGGCGCAACAATGGCTCAGCCGTGAAGTGGTAGGCCACACAAGCTCACAGAACCGTCTGTCCTCCGTTGTAACACTCAATACAGAGTTCCAAACTGCCTCTGGACGCAATGTCAGCACGAGAATTGTTTGTCGGGAGCTTCATGAAATGGGTTTCCGTGGTAAAGCAGCTGCACACAAGCCTAAGATCACCATGTGCAATGCCAAGCGTCGGCTGCTTGCCGCCATTGGACTCTGGAGCAGTGGAAATGTGTTCTCTGGAGTGATGAATCATGCTTCATCATCTGACAGCCCTACGGAGGAATCTGGGTTTGGAGGATGCCAGGAGAACCCTACCTGGCCAAATGCCTACTGCCAAATGTAAACTTTGGAAGAGGAATAATGGTCAGGGGCTGTTTTTCATGGTTCAGGCTAGGCTCCTTAGTTCCAGTGAAGGGAAATCTTAACACTACAGCATGCAATGACATTCTATATGATTCTGTGCTTCCAACTTTGTGGCAACAGTTTGGGGAATGCCCTTCCCTATTTCAGCATGACGATGCCCCCGTGCACAAACCAAGGTCCATACAGAAATGGTTTGTTGAGATCGGTGTGGAAGAACTTGGCTAGCCTGCACAGAGCCCTGACCTCAACCCCATCGAACACCTTTGGGATGAATTAGAACACGCCTAATCGCCCAATGTGAGCCACTCCTAATCGCCCAATATCAGTGCCCAACCTCACTAATGCTCCTGTGGCTGAATGGAAGCAAGTCCCCACAGCAACATCTAGTGGAAAGCCTTCCCAAAAGAATGGAGGCTGTTATAGCAGCAAAGGGAGGACCAACTCCATATTAATGCCCATGATTTTGGAATGAGATGTTCGATGAGCAGGTGTCCACATACTATTGGTCATGTGAAAAGTATGTGGAGTATATTATAACACACGTGGACAGCCTGACCTTAGAACCGGCATCTCTTATTTTCTGCTGCTTGATTACCTGGCACCTTTTACATTATCTGACCTACACCTCTACTGACACTGGCCAACAGAACATGTAAAGTCTCCTGACAAAGTAGTGTTGTGGGGAAGTGATGTCATAATGCAGGGGGGGAGGACCCTGAGCCAGAAGGGGAACATCCTGTTAGTGAGGAGCCACCTAATTCATTCAGGAAGTATATTCTGAGTAAGTGATCACTGCTTTTAGTTGGCTGTATGCATTGCTTACCGAAGGAAAAACATATCAAATAATAGATGACTTCAAATACCATGTTGGCAAGCGTGTTAGTGTAAGGTAGTAAAAGTCCCTCTTGAGCGTAGTAGTACAAATGCATCTTACATGAGTACAGACAATTTGGTCATTACCTGTATTAATACTCAGTATTCCCCACAGCTCTCACCTGTACACCTTTGTGTGAGCGCTTAAGGTCAGGTACAGAGGTGATCCTTGCTGATATTTAACAGGTGCAAACTTCCACCTAGGCCAAATTTTTAGGTAGTTACGGATAGGTCAGACTGCTATTCTATGGTCAGTGGAGACTGACCGGTGGATTGATGCCCCGTTGGACTAACCAGAGCTGACTGGGGAAGAGGATGCCCAGCTCTACAGGAGGATATCAAGTTGGGATAGTGCTTAGCAGAAACACAGGCAGGCCTTAACCTTTAACCCCACAAGAGCAAGCAGAGGTGATATGGGATCTGGCAGAGAATCCAGTCAGACGATCACAGTGAAACGCACACAGCATTTATTTCAAATGTAGGTAGAAATACAAAGTCCATAAAAAATGTCTTTACACCACAGTACCATAGACTTTTACACAATAAAAACATCTTGACCTTTTAATCAATTTCCATTATTTCAAGTCTTTCTTTTCAGCTGCTCAGTTATGTCAGAGTTGCAATACAAATGGACAAGATACTGACTCCCACACAAACCAGGAGCTACACTGAAGTTATAAGAGCTTATGACTGGCTATAGCAGGTTATGAATGCCCTCTGTCTGCATTAAAATACAGAAATGTCATAGCAACATGACCATCCTTTGTAAGGCAGAGAGCGAGAGCAGTCCAAAAATCCCTCATGATAAGATAAATCCCACTGAGCAGCATCATTATTAATGACTTCAATAATGTCTATGGTCCACCAGTGTTCTGTTGTCCTCCCAAAGAACAATCGGAAGGCCCTCTGTAATCATCTGAAAGAACTGGAGAGCAGTCAGAAACATAATGATGGCTCCACCTAGTCTTCACCTTCTATGACGTGCCAAACTTGTTCCACGGAGGGCAGAGTGTCTGCGGATATTCGCTCCTCCCTTGAATTAAGGTCACTGATTTTGTAAGAATTCAAGACCTAAACAGCAGGCCCCCCATGGAATGAGTTTGACACCCCTGGTATGCCAAAGCCTGTGATCCTGCAGCTTGGCTAGACAAGACGGGCTGTGAGGGTGAACACGGTCAACTTTCTGCCCCTTTTGGTTCTGCGTGTGTGACTGGGGAGACCCTGGAGGCCCTGTGTGTATGTGAGGGGAGCAGTCTCCGGTGATGGCTCAGAGGCGAGGGTCGCAGGGCAACGGGCGGAACGCCACCTCAATATTCTCCTCCATGATGATGTCATAGCGACACATCAGCGGGCTGGAGGGATGAGAGAAAGGTATAGTTGGAGAGAGAGGCGGGAGGGTGGATGACTGGGGGGAGAGGAGGGAGCGAGGGAGGATGACTGGGGAGAGAGGGAGGATGACTGGGGAGGGAGGGAGGATGACTGGGGGGAGAGGAGGGAGGGAGGATGACTGGGGGGAGAGGAGGGAGGGAGGATGACTGGGGGGAGAGGAGGGAGGGAGGATGACTGGGGGGAGAGGAGGGAGGATGACTGGGGGGAGAGGAGGGAGGATGACTGGGGGAGAGGAGGGAGGGAGGATGACTGGGGAGAGAGGAGGGAGGGAGGATAACTGGAGAGAGAGGAGGGAGCGAGGGAGGATGACTGGGGAGAGAGGAGGGAGGGAGGGAGGATGACTGGGGAGAGAGGAGGAAGGGAAAAGTGTGGGGGGTCTCACCTGTCGGGTTGCTCCAGGGGGGTGAGGCGGATGTGGAGTAGTCTGATTTTGTAGCGAGGGCCTATCATATTGCCGCTTGCGATGCGGAGGGATATCTTCTGGACGGGCTGCAGGTCCTCATCAAACTGGACCAACAGACGGGTGGAGGTGTACTGCTCAAACTTGAACCGCTTACTGTGGAGGAGAGGAATGGAGAGGGTAAGTGGGATAGAGAGTTAGAGGTCTTACTGTCATGTGTATCTGTGTGTGTGTGAGACTTACCGGTCTATGCGTGCCTCACTGAAGTTCCTGCCACTGTGTAGTCTGAGGATGACGACTCCCCAGCGCAGGTACTGGTTCCATGTCACCATGTCCACCCTGTAGCTGGTCTCTACACACACAGGACACACACTGTGTTATACACACACAATTCATATTTGAGAAATCACTGCTATAGAAGCATTATGTATGTTAATCACTGATTGATAGTAAGGGGTGTGGGACTTACTTTGATAAGGTAATGTGGCAGTGGTGGTGAAATAGGCCTTGGTCTGACCCAATCGCAACAGAGTATCCCTCCACCTGCTGATGTCGTAACCTGCGGGGTAACCATGGATACATCATTCAGGATGGTTGGTATGGCAATCAAACTACTTGATAGAAGATTTGATGACAAACAAATTTTCCCATGTTTACAGATTGAGTGAGATTCTGGGTTTAGTTGGAAGGTTGTCCTTTCACCTAGCATGGGACAGGGGGCGGGCTTAAAGGCTTCACACTGCAGACACCGCCCATCCAGGAAGTCGCTGTAGGAGGAGCAAGGGTAGCCTGTGAGGCTGCAGGTCCGGTTGAGAGCACACAGGTACAGGAACACAGAGCGCTGGTGGTCACACACGAAATATGACTTCCCTACGAAAGAGAAAAGCTGTGAGTTATAACATTAGTTATTGTGTGGTGTGTGTGTGTTAGTCTCACCTGAGAAGATGGTCTTGGGGCAGCCTGGCTGATCAGATCCTCCGTTGGCATAGTAGTCAATATGGCCATGTTGACCTCTGAGACCAAACGCTACGTGAAAAAAATAGGAAGATCCCAAAGTTACAGATAATACAGGACATGAAATTACACCTAGAGAATCCCTCGCCCCCCACACATACACACAGCATGTCAGTACTTACAGTTCATGTCAGTGTGTAGTACGTCTACAAACATGGCATCTGAAGGGTCTAGTCTCTCCTCAGCAGTCGCTCCAGTGAACATGGGCCCTGCTGGGTCCAGACCTGGACAACAATGAATCAATTAATACATTCATTAATGCATCAATAAATTAAGTCAATCAATCAATCAAATAGTAGCTTTTCAGTCACAAACAGTCTCTCTCTACTACCTGTAATGCGGCCAATCTTGCCCTTCAGGTTTGCTCCTACAAACCCAGCTAGGTGAGCTCCTAGACTCACCCCGATCAGGTGGATTGAACTCAGAGGCGCTCCCTCCTCCTAAACACACACAGTGAACAATTAGCAACATTGACACAAGACTCATAGAACAACTGATTAATGAGTCACAGAAAACGAGCAATATCCCCCTCCCCCCCACACACACACCTGCATGCTGAGTATGAAGCCGGTGAGGTTGTTGGCAGCCTGTCGGGTGTTGGCCACAGCAGTGAAGTAGTTAAGGTTAGCAGCTCCTCTGTTCCAGTCCACCACCAGGATGTTCATGTCCTCCTGCTCAGACAGCAGCTGGACGATGTGATCCACCCAGACCGGAGGGGCCCCAGTGGGCCGGTAGCCATGGATGACGAAGGCCGTGGGCAGGGAGAAGTTGAAGAGTGGCTGGTAGGACAGGTGGTGGTGGTTCACCTCTCTGCCACAGCGCAGGTTAGACCTAGTGGAAGGAGGGGAATACTTTTATGTGGAAAATGTGTCATTTTTACTTTTTAACTGAACCGCAGACACACATTCATGTTCACACACACACTCTAACCTACTTGGTGTAGAGCAGCAGCTTAACATTCAGGGTGGTCCCAAGGAAGCACTCATGGAAGTCCAGGTCTGTAAAGTCATCACACAGTTCACCTACACCATTCTTCTGGCCTGGGGAGAGAAGGGGAGGATGTGTACATGTGCTCATTGATACCCTGCTAGGTCAGCATCAGGTCATTCTCTGATCTTACTGTGAACCCCAACGCATTCTTCTTTCCTTATACATTTAAACATGAACAGACAGCTGGTGAATGAAGACAGTGAATACCGAAGATTTTCATTTATAAAGATAAGCACTGGCCTAACTGACCTCTTTACATTGCTATTCACCCCAACCATTCTGTCTCACTTTCTCCCCCTCCCCTAGCCACTGTTCTTTGTCACAGGTGAAAGGTTAAAGGTGCCGGTCTGAACCTTGCTCTGGAAAATTATCCTCCTCTGTGGTTTGTTTTGCTTTGTGATACTGTAGTGTCCCTCCTTGACTGCAGCCAGGCTTTGACTGTATAGGGGCTGTATAGGCGCTAGGGGCTTTAGCCTTTTACCATGTAGCATTAACCACAAGACTGCATCATGAGTTTTACCATGTAGCATTGAGTGTCATGATTCGGTAGCATTAGCATGTAGCATGTTAACGTTCAAACCACATAGGTTATTAGTGTTATCATGTAGGCTAGCTCCCAGTGTCATGCTAGCGGCTTTAGTAGTGATCCATGCTCTCTAATTAGCAGATTGTCCTCTGCTGTTACTCTCAATTGGATCAAGGTGCTATAAAAAAAGCAGCTCATCCTGTCACAGCTTTCTATCTTCCTCTGTGGCCCCAATCCCCTTTCTCAACAATCTTCCTGTCCTCAATTCATGACCCGTGACCTCACAGCAGTACACACACACACTTACACCCATGCACACTCTAATTTCTCCACTCAGGGATAGTTGGGGAAGAGAAGGCACATACATGCCAGTTATTTGAGTCTGTTCTGGAGGGAGTGTAGAATGACGTCTGAAACCTGTAGTCTGCTAACACCGTGGTTCTCAAAACTCCTCAGCGACCCCCGTTATTTTAACACATTTGTTAGCTCTGAACTAATTCCAAATGTGGCCAATGTGCTCAATGCAGTTTCACGTAGAAATGTGACTCATTTAACCACCCCCGCACAGGACTAAGATTTAAGATCAAAGGCCTGATTACCTGCATGCCCACCAATGTTGTTTACATTTTGAAATGTCCCTGTGGTCTGTCTAACACAGCGAAAAGAAGCGGATCAGTGAGTACCGCCGCATATACGGACAGGTGAGACAAAAAACACTGTTGCTGTTCATTTTGTACAAGCTGGACATCCTGTTAGTTCTCTGAGATATATTGGAATAGAAATGGTCAAGATGTCACGGAGGGGAGGAAGACGGAGAGGAAACTTCTTCAAAGGGAATCTTTCTGGATCCAGTCTCTTCTTGGCCTTAATTCGACTTAACCATTTTTATAGTTCCAAAATGTCCAAATGATTTGTGTACTTTTTCACCCAAATTTAATATTCTGTGTGTGTGTGTGTATATTTTACTGTAAATATATATATTTTACTGTAAATATTGATCACATTCCTGGTGTATGGTCATATATTTTGATGAATGTTGATATTGTGCACAATGTTGATATTGTGCACAATGTTGATATTGTGCACTTATATCATATATTTGTACCTCCTGTTTCAGGAAGTGTCACTGAGTACTGCCCATATATATAGGACCTTCCACCCCAACCTGGGATACGGATGCCTGATGAAGACCTACGTGTCAAACATTCTTATAATAAAATCACCTGGGAACATGAGCAGCAGTGTGCTGTGTTTAATTATTATTTTTAATTTTATTTTTTTTGCTTTTTCAGCTCTGGTTCACCTAGTCAAGGGCTTGATGATTAGTTGACAAGTTGAATCAGGTGTGCTAGCTGTGGAATAGATGAAATACATGGAACGGCTGGAAGTCCCGGGGGAGAGGTTGGAGAAACACTGTGCTAACAGATGCAAGACAGAAAACAACCCTTTTCTCTCTCTGTAAACTGTGTCCTGGGTTAAGGGGGATAGAGGGGTGATAGGGTCAGAACAGGCAGACCTCACACAACTAGCTCAACACCCACGCACACACTTTGATCATGGAAATATGAATCTTACCTTTGCAGAGCATGAGGGAGCCCACCAAACCGAGGAGTTGCCAGAGTAACATCCTTACAACCAAGAGAAAGAGGGAAAGAAGGAGGGAGATACTAGAGGGAGGTTTGTCTGAGAGAGGAAAGAATGGGAGCTCTTACTAATACAGAGAGCGGGAGGGAGGGAGGGAGCAGGGGAGGGAAGAGCTAACTGACCAGAGCAGAGAGAGAGATATGTTGAGGTGACTAGGTGTGTTGGTATCTGGGTGATCCAATAAAACTCTTGAATAGAGCAACACACTCACTGCCAACAAAACACAAACACACTGCCAACAACACCCCACTCATTACACATCTCACTGTACACAGAGGAGAAGGATCGATGGAAGGAGAGAGACGAAGTACATCAGTATATGATAGTCATTCTAACCTTATTTATTTATTCCTACTGGATCCTATACTTTTTTGTCTTTGGTAATATTTAGTGCTAATAAAGCATTATTGACTTGTACTGCAAGAGGTGAAAGAGAAGGCTTGAGACATGACACTTACTATTATTATCCTCTGTTTACAATGAGTCACCATGTACCTCCTAATCAGTCTTTCTTCATCTCTCCTTCCTTGCCTCTCCTTTATGCTCTATCCTCTCCATCCCTCTCTCATACTATCTGCCTCTATGTACTCAATTCCATCAATCGCAACTCTCCCATACATGTGAGGACCTGGTTGTCGCTGGCCAGCCCAGGCAGGAATGCTCTCTGTGGGGCAGCTGTGTTCTGACAGGAGCATCTCCCTATGGAGTTCCACATGAGCAGGGTTATTAATAGCATCAGAGCTGTGGTAACACTAACCGGCCCTGCCTATACCCACTATTTACTGACTACAGCATTAAATGTACAGTATGGGCTTTAAATACATATAATTTAAAGGCCAAGTACAGGGCAGAGGCATCAAAAGCAACAAATCAGAAGCTGTCCAACCCTGCCCATTTCCCTGGTTACCTCTGAGAATCTTTCATAATGGTCCAGGCTGCAGGGCATGTACAGTGCCTTGCGAAAGTATTCGGCCCCCTTGAACTTTGCGACCTTTTGCCACATTTCAGGCTTCAAACATAAAGATATAAAACTGTATTTTTTTGTGAAGAATCAACAACAAGTGGGACACAATCATGAAGTGGAACGAAATTTATTGGATATTTCAAACTTTTTTAACAAATCAAAAACTGAAAAATTGGGCGTGCAAAATTATTCAGCCCCTTTACTTTCAGTGCAGCAAACTCTCTCCAGAAGTTCAGTGAGGATCTCTGAATGATCCAATGTTGACCTAAATGACTAATGATGATAAATACAATCCACCTGTGTGTAATCAAGTCTCCGTATAAATGCACCTGCACTGTGATAGTCTCAGAGGTCCGTTAAAAGCGCAGAGAGCATCATGAAGAACAAGGAACACACCAGGCAGGTCCGAGATACTGTTGTGAAGAAGTTTAAAGCCGGATTTGGATACAAAAAGATTCCCCAAGCTTTAAACATCGCAAGGAGCACTGTGCAAGCGATAATATTGAAATGGAAGGAGTATCAGACCACTGCAAATCTACCAAGACCTGGCCGTCCCTCTAAACTTTCAGCTCATACAAGGAGAAGACTGATCAGAGATGCAGCCAAGAGGCCCATGATCACTCTGGATGAACTGCAGAGATCTACAGCTGAGGTGGGAGACTCTGTCCATAGGACAACAATCAGTCGTATATTGCACAAATCTGGCCTTTATGGAAGAGTGGCATGAAGAAAGTCATTTCTTAAAGATATCCATAAAAAGTGTCGTTTAAAGTTTGCCACAAGCCACCTGGGAGACACACCAAACATGTGGAAGAAGGTGCTCTGGTCAGATGAAACCAAAATTGAACTTTTTGGCAACAATGCAAAACGTTATGTTTGGCGTAAAAGCAACACAGCTCATCACCCTGAACACACCATCCCCACTGTCAAACATGATGGTGGCAGCATCATGGTTTGGGCCTGCTTTTCTTCAGCAGGGACAGCGAAGATGGTTAAAATTGATGGGAAGATGGATGGAGCCAAATACAGGACGATTCTGGAAGAAAACCTGATGGAGTCTGCAAAAGACCTGAGACTGGGATGGAGATTTGTCTTCCAACAAGACAATGATCCAAAACATAAAGCAAAATCTACAATGGAATGGTTCAAAAATAAACATATCCAGGTGTTAGAATGGCCAAGTCAAAGTCCAGACCTGAATCCAATCGAGAATCTGTGGAAAGAACTGAAAACTGCTGTTCACAAATGCTCTCCATCCAACCTCACTGAGCTCGAGCTGTTTTGCAAGGAGGAATGGGAAAAAATGTCAGTCTCTCGATGTGCAAAACTGATAGAGACATACCCCAAGCGACTTACAGCTGTAATCGCAGCAAAAGGTGGCGCTACAAAGTATTAACTTAAGGGGGCTGAATAATTTTGCACGCCCAATTTTTCAGTTTTTGATTTGTTAAAAAAGTTTGAAATATCCAATAAATGTCGTTCCACTTCATGATTGTGTCCCACTTGTTGTTGATTCTTCACAAAAAAATACAGTTTTATATCTTTATGTTTGAAGCCTGAAATGTGGCAAAAGGTCGCAAAGTTCAAGGGGGCCGAATACTTTCGCAAGGCACTGTATACTTACACATTTGTAATGTATACTTATGAATACTTATTGTATGTCCCATTGCTGCCTGGTTCAAAGTTTCCCATCTAGTTGAACTTCAATTGTGTAGGCTAATACCAGTTGAGATGGTTTAGTACAGGGGCCAATGCAGTGGCCTTCTGTTAATTCTGTAGACTTTGGGGGGCAATGATCTGGACCATGGACTGGGTAAGGGGTTGGTCTATGGAGTCTTAGACCACCAAGTTTAGGGCAGGGTCAGCCAGCATTCCTCCTGAAGAGCTACTCTCCAGAGGACCTTGATTCTCCAGGTGAGGAGCCAGGTCCTGATCATTCTCCAGGTGAGGAGCTAGGACTAGATCATTCTCCAGGTGAAGAGTCAGATCCTGATCATTCTCCAGGTGAGGAGCTAGGACCAGATCATTCTCCAGGTGAAGGGTCAGATCCTGATCATTCTCCAGGTGAGGAGCCAGGTCCTGACCATTCTCCAGGTGAGGAGTCAGGCGCTGATCATTCTAAAGTTGAAGAGTCAGGTCCTGATCATTCTCCAGGTGAGGAGCCAGGTCCTGATCATTCTCCAGTTGAATTGTCAGGTCCTGATCATTCTCCAGGTGAAGAGTCAGGTCCGGATCATTCTCCAGTTGAAGAGTCAGGTCCTGATCATTCTCCAGTTGAAGGGTCAGGTCCTGATCATTCTCCAGTTGAAGAGTAAGGTCCTGATCATTCTCCAGGTGGGGAGCCAGGTCCTGATCATTCTCCAGGTGAAGAGTCAGGTCCTGATCATTCTCCAGGTAAAGAGTCAGGTCCTGATCATTCTCTAGGTGAAGAGTCAGGTCCTGAGCATTCTCCAGGTGGGGAGCTAGGTCCTGATCATTCTCCAGTTGAAGAGTCAGGTCCTGATCATTCTCCAGGTGAAGAGTCAGATCCTGATCATTCTCCAGGTGGGGAGCCAGGTCCTGATTATTCTCCAGTTGAAGAGTCAGGTCCTGATCATTCTCTAGGTGAAGAGTCGGGTCCTGATCATTCTCCAGGTGGGGAGCCAGGTCCTGATTATTCTCCAGTTGAAGAGTCAAGTCCTGATCATTCTCTAGGTGAAGAGCCAGGCTGAGGCCACTACCAGGTCATTCTGTTTCCCCTCTGGATTAAGATCTTAACCCTGAAGCCACGCCCTCCTCTGTCATCTGGCTATGACTGGATAACACTGTAGACAGAGAGATTGTAGGCGACTGTGTGTGTCGAATCAAATGCATTTGTCACCTGCTTCGTAAACAGAAGCTGTAGACTAACATTTAAATGCTTACTTACCATAGACTGGCTAAGTGGTTGGTCTATGGGCCTACCGGCCTTCCTTCTAGCTCTTACCGTCTGGTCAGCCCTGGTCAGAGACATGGATACACACACACAGGCCAGAGAGAGTTATCCAGCAGGTTATAGCGAGGCTAACCTCTAACCTCAGTGGATGTTCTATGGCTAGTTAGTCAGTGATTAGTCTCATTAGGTGATTAGGTAATCAGAGATTAAACCTCTCGGAATATTAACCTCTCTGGGGAACTAGAGCGTGAGATAACCACTCAAACAAACGGTGTGTTTGTGTGTTGTAGTTCACCCTATAACATCACCCACCCCTTTTGTAGGCCGTGATTCCATTTCCATTTATTTGGGGGGGAACTCAGTTGGGGTCTCAACTTGCTGTTTAGAGTTAGAACTGTGCAATACACAAGGTGACATTTTTTATGTGGTTTTGCATCAGCAGCTTTTCTCTTGTTATGTCAGTCACTGACAGTAACTTAATTACCCCATGTCAGCTAAATATTTTTAGATTAGTAAATTAGTACAGTGGCTAGCTATCTAAACTTGTAGTAATCATGGTCAAACTACCGACCGGGTGGCCCCCATTGATTTTGTTAGTCACTCTCACTCAGATATCGTTTTAAAAACTATAAACATTTCTCTCCACCCTATGGCAAAATTTGTAGAGTTGCAGGAAATTAGTTATAAAGTTAGGACCCCCGAAAGACCCAGCTCTGATTGCATGTGTGGATGTGGGTACGCAGACCTGCGAGCCACTGCAGCCCATCATGATCAGTTCTGATCAGTTCTGACTCCATCAAAGTTGCCCATCTCTGCACTACATAACAACATGCAAAATCTATCAACATGATTATATTATATATGTACAACATTTTCTAATGTCATTTTTGAAATAATAATCTCAGTGAGCTGATCCAGACCTTTGGTGAATGGGAAGACCAAGGTGGTGCTGGTCTCAGATTTGAAGACTAGGCTGTAGCCTAGTGGTCTAACCCATGTTTGCAACATTTTCAAAAAAGTAAACTGTCTGTTACTCAGGCCCAGAAGCCAGGATAAGCATATAATTGGTAACATTGGATATAAAACACTCTGAAGTTTCTAAAACTTAAAAAAAATTATGTCTGAGACTATAACAGAATTGATTTGGCAGGCGAAAATCTGACCAGACATTTGATTTTCAGCTCCTAGGCTCTTATTATGGAAACCTATTGCTCTATATATCTGTCACCCAAATTTCAATTAATTTGGCTTCCACTAGATGTCAACAGTCTTTATTCAAAGTTTCAGGCTTCTTTTTTGAAAAACGAACAAGTATTTGGAGTTTTTGTGATCTTTCAGCGCAAGCTTATGAATTTTCCTTTTGTAACGGCTGATGTTGGTGGAAGAAAGAAGAGGACCAAGGTGCAGCGTGGAATGTGTCCATATTTATTCAAATGAACACAGAAATAACAAAAATAGCAAAGGGAAATGACCGAAAACAGTTCTGGCTGGTGCAGACACACAACAGAAAACAATCACCCACAAAACACAATAGAAAACAGGCTACCTAAATATGGTTCTCAATCAGGGACAACGATTGACAGCTGCCTCTGATTGAGAACCATACCAGGCCAAACACAGAAATAGCAAATCATAGAAAAACTAACATAGACAACCCACCCAACTCACGCCCTGACCATACTAAAACAAAGACAAAACAAAAGAATTAAGGTCAGAACGTGACACCTTTCCTATTGAACATAGTACTTTCCGTGTGAAATATTATAGTTTATTTACATTTTAGAGTACCTGAGGATTAAATAGACATGTCGTTTGACTTGTTTGGACGAAGTTTACCGGTAGCTTTTTAGACCCCGTTGTCTGCATATTGAACAAGTGGATTACTGAAATCAATGGCGCCAACTAAACATCATTTTTGGGATATAAAGAATGATTTTATCGAACAAAACGACCATTCATGTTGTAGCTGGGACCCTTGGGATTGCAAACAGAGGAAGATCTTCAAAGGTAAGTGATTTATTTAAATCGCTATTTGTGATGCCTGTGCTGTCCTCAAATAATCTCATGGTATGCTTTCGCTGTAAAGCCTTTTTGAAATCTGACAACGCAGTTGGATTATATAAGACACTTGTATGTTCATGAATGTTTAATATTACGAATATTTATTTGAATTGCACACCCTGCAATTTCACCAGATGTTGTCGCCAGGTGTCCCGTTAGCGGACAACCTAGCCCTAAGTTAAGAGCCATCCACATTGCAATAAGAATATTCTTCCATTTACTTAGCTATGTCAAATGCAGTTATTCAATTCCCAGCTACTCTCCCCTTGAGAGGGTCCTGTTTAGGTAAGGGTGTGATGTCTGTACAAAAACAAAACCGGCTATTTTGTTTGTCATCCATATAGAACAAATGTAGGAACAATTAGACACCCTATAACCCACACCTACACACATGTATCAATCTGATTGATGGATTGTGTTGTGCAGTAAGAATGCTCAGGTGTATAACTGTGGCTCCTTCCACCTTCAACGAATAGGAAAGAGGGCCAGCCATGGAGAATAGTAAGACACTTCATTATTTCTATAACTATGCTATATTGTTTGTCCTCATGTGTCTGTGCATATTTTTCAATATAAAGTACTCTGTGAACCATCATACGCATTTGGTGTGTGTCATTATAATGGTCTCTGACCTGTGGTCAGACTCCCTCAGGCAGAATATATTTACATTTGCAACTTTTTTCTATGCTGATTTGAATGTCATTGAAAAAACAGAAAGGTGTCGAATAATTGTTTCGCAAACATCCTTTCTGAATTTAAAAGTAATCCTAGGAGTATTCATCTAGTTTTTCTAAAGTATCGGTAATCTGATTACAATATGTTTGCTGGTAACATAACGGATTAAAGTGACAGTTTTTTGTAATCCATTACATGTAACATATGACATGTAATCTGTTACTCACCAACCCTGTGTGCACATGCCTGTTTGGCAGACTCTTTTTCAGAGTGACATCAGAGCATTCAACTAAGGTAGATAAACAGCAACATATAACAGTCATATCAAGTAAAACATTTCTGTAACCGTTACTGAGCATGTTGTTGCTGTTCGGGCCACTACGTGATCAAGACAAAGGAGATGATTGTGGACTACAGGAAAAGGAGGACTGAGCACGTCCCCATTCTCATCGACGGGGCTGTAGTGGAACAGGTTGAGAGCTTCAAGTTCCTTGGTGTCCACATCCCCAACAAACTATCATGGTCCAAGCACACCAAGACAGTCGTGAAGAGGGCACGACAAAACCTATTCCCCCCTTAGGAGTCCTCAGATCCTCAAAAGGTTCTACAGCTGCACCATCGAGAGCATCCTGCCTGGTATGGCACCTGCTCGGCCTCCAACAGCAAGGCACTACAGAGGGTATTGAGTACGGCCCAGTACATCACTGGGGTCAAGCTTCCTGCCATCCAAGACCTGTATACCAGGCGGTGAAAGAGGAAGGCCCAGAAAATTGTCAAAGACACCAGCCTAGTCATAGACTGTTCTCTCTGCTACCGCATGGCAAGCAGTACCGGAGCGTCAAGTCTAGGTCCAAGAGGCTTCTTAACAGCTTCTACCTCCAAGCTATAAGACTACTGAACATCTAATCAAATGGCTACCCAGACTACTTGCATTGCCCCCCTCGCTTTTATGCTGCTGCTACTCTCTATTATTATCTATGCACAAGTCACTTTAATAACTCTACCCACATGTATATATTACCTGGACTAACCGGTGTCCCCACACATTGACTCTGTATCGGTACCCCCTGTATATAGCCTCGCTATTATTATTTTAATGCTGCTCCTTAATTATTTGCTGCTTTATTTGTTATTTTTTTGGTAATCTTCTTACAACTGCATTGTTGGTTAATGGCTTGTAAGTAAGCATTTCCCTGTAAGATCTACACCTGTTGTATTCGGCACATGTGCCAAATAAATTTTGATTTGATTTGATTTGCAAATGTATTTCTTTATTTTAAAATCCAAAATAGCCTATGTGTTTTTTAATTAAATAACTTTAAAAATAAGTATTTAGTAGTTTATTTTGATACATTGATCTTTATGGTATTTTGAATTGTATTTTATAATTGTATTTAGTCCATCCCTGACTGTATCCACCCTTAACGGGACCTAGTCTGATGTTATTACCTGGTGAGAGAGCATGAGAGAGGGAGAGAAAGAAATGTTGACATTTTTGCATCTAACTAAGATGTTTGGTGCAGTATTTTCTATTAAAAAGGGCACCAGACACCTTTATATCAGATACATACAGCAAGGCAGCAAAAGAGAGAGGGAGGATAACACAAAGCCCCCGAAACTGACCTCTTGTGGAGGGATGCCAAAGGAGGTGATTCTCAGGTCGACTCCTTGGATGACGTCTAACCATGGAATCACAAAGAACAGACTTACAGGACAGATCATCAATTTGTGGTACAGTAGATAGGAGCACATTTCAAATCAAATTTGATTTGTCACATGCTTTGTAGACAACAAGTTAAAGATAAAATACAATAAAAAATAGAAATACTGACAAGAGGAATGAATACACAGTGAATAACTAATAAAAAATAACAAGTAGAAATAACATGGCTACATACAGAGAGTACCAGCACCGGGTCGATGTGCAGAGGTTCGAGGTAATTGAGGTAGCTATGTACTGTACATATAGGTAGGAATAAAGTGACTAGGCAACAGGATAGATAATAGACAGTAGCAGCAATGTATGTGGTGATTGTGAAAGTTTGTGTGAGTGTGCGGCGTCAGTATGCATGTGTGTGCATGTTATGTTTGTGTGGGCATATGTAGTGTGTGTGTGTGTATGTGTGTGTTGGGTTTCAGTGTAAGTATGTGTGAGTTTGTGGGTAGAGTCCAGTGTGTGTGCATAGAGTCAGAGAAAAAAAGGATCAATGCAAGTATTCCGGGTAACCATTTGTTTAGCTATTTACCAGTCTTGTATAGAAGTCTTAAGGCTTTGGGGTAGAAGCTGTTCAGGGTCCTGTTTGTTTCAGAATTTGTGCATTGGTACTACTTGTGGTGTGGTATCAGAGAAAACAATCTGTGGCTTGGGTGGTTGTAGTGTTTTACAATTTTTTGGGCCTTCCTAAGACACCGCCTGGCATAGGTCCTGGATGGCAGAGAGCTCGGCCCCTTTGATGTACTGGGCCGTACGCACTACCCTCTGTAGCGCCCTGAGGTGGGATGCCAAGCATTTGCCATACCAAGTGGTGATGCAGTCAGTCAAGATGCTATCGATGGTGCAGCTGTGGAACTGTTTGAGGATCTGATGGTCCATGCCAAATCTTTTCAGCCTCCTGAGGGAGAAGAGGCGTTGTCTTGCCCTCTTCACGACAGTGTTGGTGACGCACATTCGAAAATAATTGCAATGTATATATTTACGCCCGTACTGTATGTCAATGTTGTCTTCTCTGTTGGAATCGCCGGTCCGTCTGCTGGAGAGTCAGTTCATCAGAGAGTCTCTGGTTGACTTCCCCAGAAGTCACAATGTCCTTCGCGGTTGTAGCTTTCTTCGCGGCTCTGGATAGTGTCTGTTGTAATGGATACGTCAGGCCTACAGATGGTCGTTGCATACAACGGCAAGTAAAATATTGGAGAGGCAAAGGCGAAGGATGGTGAGAACGGTCAAAAACAGCCCACAGACCACCTCCAAAGACCTACAACATCATCTTGCTGCAGTTGGTGTCACTGTGCATCGTTCAACAATTCAGAGCACTTTGCACAAGGAGAAGCTGTATGGGAGAGGGATGCGGAAGAAGTCTTTTCTGCACACACGCCACAAACAGAGTTGCTTGAGGTATGCAAACGCACATTTGGACAAGCCAGCTTCATTTTGGAATAAGGTGCTGTGGACTGATGAAACAAAGATTGAGTTATTTAGTCATAACAAGGGACGTTATGTATGGTGGCAAAAGAACACAGCGTTCCAAGAAAAACACTTGCTACCCACAGTAAAATTTGGTGGGGGTTCCATCATGCTGTGGGGCTGTGTGGCCAGTGCCGGTACTGGGAATCTTGTTAAAGTTGAGGGTCGCATGGATTCCACTCAATATCAGCAGATTCTTGGGAATAATGTTGAAGAATCAGTCACAAAGTTGAAGTTACGCCAGGGCTGGATATTTCAACAAGACAACGACCCAAAACACTGCTCAAATTCTACCTGGGCATTTATGCAGAGGAACAAGTACAATGTTGTGGAATGGCCATCCCAGTCCCTAACTCTAACTGAACTGGAGATGTTTTGTAAGGAGGAATGAGGAATGGTCCAAAATACCTTAATCCAGAATCCAGACACTCATTAGAGGCTATGGGAAGCATCTAGAGGCTGTTATTTTAGCAAAAGGAGGCTCTACTAAATATTGATGTGATTTTTCAATTGGGGTGCCCAAATTTCTGCACCTGTCTAATTTTGTTTTGATGCATATTGCACATTTTCTGTTAATCCAATAAACCTCATTTCACTACTGAAATATTACTGTGTCCATCAGTTATTTGATAGATCAAAATGAAATTGCTGATTCAAACACCCAATTATTTATAAATGGAAATCATGAAAATTGTCAGGGGTGCCCAAACGTTTTCATACGACTGTAGATGCTTCCACGGTTGTCAGTATTCTCGTACTAGATTCACGTAATTTCTAGCTGCAGACTAGTAATTATATGTCTAAGATTTGCTCTTATTCTGTAGTGATCAATAGTCTCAGAGTTGAACCATTTCCAGCCATGTAGCCAAAACTAGAACTGTATGGTCTAATGGTCTATAGAATTGTAGCTATTCCAACGTGGGGACTCGGCGTTCTCTGACTTAATCTATATTTTGTATGAAGTGTGCTTTATACTCTGTGGAAGAGGGGCAATCCATGACGCCTGATGCAATGTCTGGTCTCATGTGGGCGTGGCCACTGACTAGTTAAAACTTTATAACTAAACAAGTATCTCATTTAGAAGGTCAACATAACATTACATCTTCTCACAAATAGTTTCATATTCAATCATGTATTTTACACAACATTCAGATAGAAAACTACTAACTGATAAATGTACACTTCCAAAGCTACCGTTATTCTGTGCTACCCTCCTTCCTGATGTCACAAAATAAAACAACTTCGACAGGATTATTCTTTAAATACCCACGGACCATTCCCACAAAGAGAAGCTCTTTGTTCCATATGTTTATTTCCCCTCTCTTTCTGCATGAACAGGGGGAGAGAGTCCCTGCCAGGAACTTATGACCTGTCGTAAAGTCATAAAATATGTGATGGGAGAGAGAGAGTGAGAGAGCCACGGTATATACCCCAAAGGGCCACATCGTGACAGATGAAATCTATGCAGCCTACTCAATCACTTTTTATAGCTACTGTTTACAGGCCTCCTAGGCCATATACAGCGTTTCTCACTGAGTTCCCTGAATTCCTATCTGACCTTGGAGTCATGACGGATAAAATTCACATTTTTGGTGACTTTACTATTCACATGGAAAAGTCCACAGACCCACTCCAAAAGGCTTTCGGAGCCATCATCGACTCAGTCGGTTTTGTCCAATATGTCTCCGGACCTAGTCACTGCCACACTCATACTCTGGACCTAGTTTTGTCTCGTGGAATAAATATTGTGGATCTTAATGTTTTTCCTTATGATCCTGGACTATCGGACCACCATTTTATTACGTTTGCAATCGCAACAAACAATCTGATTAGACCCCAACCAAGGATCATCAAAAGCTGTGCTAGAAATTCTCGGATAACCCAAAGATTCCTACTGTAGATGCCCTTCCAGACTCCCTCCACCTACCCAAGGACGTCAGAGTACAAAAATCGGTTAACCACCTAACTGGGGAAATAAATGTGACCTTGCGTAATACCCTAGATGCAGTCACACCCCTAAAAACAAAAAACATTTGTCATACGAAACTAGCTCCCTGGTATACAGAAAATACTCAAGCCCTGACACAAGCTTCCAGATAATTGGAACGGAAATGGCGCCACACCAAACTGGAAGTCTTCCGACTAGTTTGGAAAGACAGTACCGTGCAGTATCGAAGAGCCTGCTGCTCGATCATCCTATTTTTCCAGCTTAATAGAGGAGAATAAGAAAAATCTGAAATATATTTTTGATACTGTCGCAAAGCTAACTAAAAAGCAGCATTCCCCAAGAGAGGATGGCTTTCACTTCAGCAGTGATGAATTCATGTACCTCTGAAGAAAAGATTATGATCATTAGAAAGCAAATGATGGACTCCTCTTTAAATCGGCATATTTTTCCAAAGCTCGGTTGTCCTGAGTCTGCATAACACTGCCAGGATCTAGGATCAAGGGAGACACTCAAGTTTTTTAATACTATATCTCTTGACACATTGATGAAAATAGTCATCGCCTCTAAACCTTCAAGCTGCATACTGGACCTTATTCCTACTAAACTACTGAAAGAGCTGCTTGGTCCTCCTATGTTGAACTTAATAAACGGCTCTCTATCCACCGGCTGTGTACCAAACTCACTAAAAGTGGTAGTAATAAAGCCTCTCTTGAAAAAGCCAAACCTTGACACAGAAAAAATAAAAATACTATCGGCCTATATTGAATCTCCCATTCCTCTCATAACTGTTAGAAAAAGTTGTTGCGCAGCAACTCACTGCCTTCCTGAAGACAAACAATGTATATGAAACACTTCATTCTGGTTTTTAGACCCCATCATAGCACTCATGAAGGTGGTAAATTGCCTTTTAGTGGCGTCAAACCAAGGCTCTGCATATGTCCTCGTGCTCCTAGGCCTTAGTGCTGCTTTTGACACAATCGATCACAAAATTATTTTGGAGAGATTGGAAACCCAAATTGGTCCACACAGACAAGTTCTGGCCTGGTTTAGATCTTATCTGCCTGAAAGATACCAGTTTGTCTCTGCGGATGTTTGTCCTCTGACAAATCAACAGTAAATTTCGGTGTTCCTCAAGGTTCTGTTTTAGGACCACTATTGTTTTCACTATATATTTTACCTCTTGGTGATGTCATTCAGAAACGTAATGTTAACTTTCACTGCTATGCGGACGATACACAGCTGTACATTTCGATGAAACATGGTGAAGCCCCAAAATTGCCCTCCCTGGAAGCCTGTGTTTCAGACATAAGGAAGTGGATGGCGGCAAATGTTTTACTTTTAAACTCGGACAAAACAGAGATGTATGTTCTAGGTCCAAAGAAACAAAGATATCTTCTGTTGGATCTGACAATTAATCTTGATGGTTGTACAGTCATCTCAAATAAACTGTGAAGAACCTCGTTGTTACTCTAGACCCTGATCTCTCTTTTGACTAACATATCAAGACTGTTTCAAGGATAGCTTTTTTCCCATTTATGTAATATTGCAAAAATCTGAAACTTTCTGTCATAAAATGATACAAGAAAGTTAAACCATGCTTTTGTCACTTCTAGATTAGACTACTGCAATGATTTACTTTCCGGCTACCCGGATAAAGCACTAAATAAACTTCAGTTAGTGCTAAACACTGCTGCTAGAATCTTGACTAGAGCCAAACAATGTGATCATATTATTCCAGTGCTAGCCTCTCTACACTGGCTTCCTGTTAAGGGATGATATCAAGGTTTTACTGCTAACCTATAAAGAATAACATGGGCTTGCTTTTCCCTATCTCTCCGATTTGGTCCTGCCATACATACCTACAAGTACGCTACTGTCACAAGACGCAGGCCTCCTTACTGTCCCTAAAATTTCTAAGCAAACAGCTGGAGGCAGGGCTTTCTCCCATAGAGCTCCATTTTTATGGAATGGTCTGCCTATCTATGTGAGAGACACAGACTCGGTCTCAACCTTTAAGTCTTTATTGAAGACTCATCTCTTCAGTAGGTCCTATAATTGAGTGTAGTCTGGCCCAGACGTGTGAAGGCGTCACTTAAATGGGTTGAGTCACTGACGTGATCTTCCTGACTGTGTTGGCGCCCCCTCAGGTTCGTGCCGTGGGGAAGATCTTCATGGGCTATGCTCAGCCTTGTCTCAGGGTAGTAAATCGGTGGTTTGAAGATATCCCTCTAGTCGGCTCGCCAGGCTCCCACGCTCCTGCCGGTTCGTTGGGCTTCTATGCCCCAACCGGCTTGCCCAGCGCCCATGTCTCGGCCGGTTCGCCCAGGTGGGATGCCGGGTGGTGCCCCTAGAGGGGGGGGGTACAGTCACGTCTACTCCCGCTCTTCCCCCGCCTGGCACTTGAGGGCGCCAGGCTGCCCTACATCACGCACTCCTGCCATCTATTATGCACACCTGCCTTCCCTCGTCACACGCATCAGCGGTATTGAACTCCCCTGGACTCACTCATCACCTGTTTATTACCACCCCTATATTTGTCAGTTCCCCTGCTCTGTTCCCTGCTGCTGCATTAATTGTTTTTTTTCTTCTGTGTTACTCGTTTGCTGATGCTGTTCCTGTCTCGTTCCATGTCCGTTCTATACTAAATGTTTGACTCCCCGTACCTGCTTCGTCTCTCCAGCGTCATCCCATGTGACAGTTTGGGGTTTTAGGCTGGGTTTCTGTATAGCACTTTGTGACATCGGCGGATGTATAAAGGGCTTTATAAATTCATTTGATTGATTGATTGATTCTCTCTGCTACCGTATGGCAAGTGGTACCGGAGCGCCAAGTCTAGGTCCAAGAGGCTTCTCAACAGCTTCTACCCCTAAGCCATTAGACTCCTGAACATCTAATCAAATGGCTACCCAGACTATTTGCACCCCCCTCTTTTACGCTGCTGCTACTCTGTTTAGTATCTATGCATAGTCACTTTAATAACTCTACCTACATGTACATATTACCCCAATTACCCCGACTAACCAGTGCCCGTGCACATTGACTCTGTACCAGTACCCCCTGTATATAGTCTCACTATTGTTATTTTACTGCTGCTCTTTAATTATTTGTTACTTTTATTTTTATTTTTGGGGGTATTTTTCTTAAAATTGCATCTTTGGTTAAGGGCTTGTAAGTAAGTGTTTCACCTGTTGTATTCAGCCCATGTTTATGAATCCCCCCCAACACACACACACCTTTACCTGCACAAAATTGGAATCAGTCATGTAACTTTTGGATTAACCAATTAACCAAAGGATCCATCAAACGCATTTGGGGTGTCATCATATAGTGGTCTCTGACTTGTGGTCAGACTAGCTCAGGTGGAATAAACTTAAACTTGTGCTTTTTTTAATGCAAAATTGAATGTCATTGAGAAAACAGTAAGTATATGTAAAGTATATGTAATCTGATTACAATATTTTTGCTGGTAATGCAATTGGTTACATTTTTTTTTGTAAACACACACACACACACACACACACACACACACACACACACACACACACACACACACACACACACACACACACACACACACACACACACACACACTACCTGATGATTGTGCCAGTTGAACTTTTCGGCTATCAGTATCCTTTTCCGCACAAGTTGTTTGAAAAAGTTACTGTAATAATGTTACTTGTTACATTACTCTGTTACTCATAAAAGTAACGTGTTACCCCCAACACTGGTTACGGGGCATTCTGACTCTGGTTGAATAGAAGTAGGTTAACCAGTCTGTAAACATTGGAAAACGAAGTATGAGCTACTGTCCAGCAACTGAGTTATCTCGAGAGTGACTAGCAGCAACACTGATTATCTAACCTGGTGGTAGGTTAGGAGAATTAACATAACAGGTTAGAATAATTAAGTTAAGGTGAGGAAGAGGGTTAGGGTATGTCTCTCTCTTTCTCAATTCAGTTTTGAATTCAATTCAAGGGGCTTTATTAGCATTTTAAACATATGTTAACATTGCCAAAGCAAGTGAAGTAAATAATAAACAAAAGTGGAATAAACAATCAAAATGAACAGTAAACATTACAGTAAACATTTCCAAAACAATAAAGACATTTCAAATGTCATATTATGTGCAAATAGTTCAAGTACAAAAGGGAAAATAAATAAACATAAATATGGTTTTATTCACAATGGTGTTGGTTCTTCACTGGTTCCCCTTTTCTTGTCTCGCTCTCTCTCTCTCTCTCTCTCTCTCTTGCACACACTTCCTGTGATCTTGTGGCCGCAGAGGCGTGTTTGAAAGAGGGTCTGTGAGATATTGAACCTTTGAAGAGTGTTCTCTGTCTGTGTCTGTCTCTGCTCTCACTGCAGATTATGGAGAGATTGGTTGATTGATTATCAGAGAGTAACTTTACCAACGCTACCTCTGCTAGCTTCTCTCTGGGGTGAGGAGACAGAGAACACAGGGAGAGGAGAGGACAGGGGAGAAAGAGAAGAGTGGAGTGAAAAAGCAGGGAAGAGTATCAAAAGAAGAAGTGAGGACTGACTGAGGAGAGTGGGAGGACCAGGCCTCTGAGTGGTCTGATACAGGAAGAGTGGTAGAGAGGGAGGGTGTTGACCCCCTGTTGCCCCGCTGTTGGGATAGTTACAATGGCATCGCCTCCATTGATGTACCACGGGGCAATCAGTAAACTGGACTGTGAGGATCTGCTGGGGAAGAAGGGGAAGGATGGAGCCTACCTCATCAGAGACAGCGAAACAATCCAAGGAGTCATGTGTTTGTGTGTCTAGTGAGTATTACACTCCTTGTTCTTTTTACAGAAATGTAGGACGTTTAATGTACACCAATCCATCATCCAAGCATTTTATAAATGCTTTATAGAATCCATCCTAGTTTTAATATTGCAGGGTGGTTTGGTGCTTTAGGGAACACTAGTCAGTACTCATTGGAGAAAGCCAGGAACCCCTGTGACATCTATAAAAAGAATGAGTGAGGAAGAAGGGTAACAATTAACCTTACACATTACACACTCGATGATCAGTACAGCCCCATACCCTCCATGGCTAATTGTATGTGGACACCTGCTCGTCAAACATGGGCATTAATATGGAGTTGTTCCCCCCTTTGCTGCTATAACAGCGTCCACTCTTCTTGGAAGGCTTTCCACTAGATGTTGAAACATTGCTGCAGGGACTTGCTTCCATTCATCCAGAAGAGCATTAGTGAGGTTGGGCACTAATGTTGGGTGTTTAGGCCTGTCTCACAGTCAGCATTCCAATTCATCCCAAAGGTGTTCAATGGAGTTGAGGTCAGGGATCTGTGCAGGTCAGTCAAGTTCTTCCGCATCGATCTCAACAAACCGTTTCTGTATGGACCTCACTTTGTGTATGGGTGCATTGTCATGCTGAAACAGGAAAGAACCTTTCCCAAACTGTTGCCACAGAGTTGGAAGCACATAATTGTCTAGAAGGTCATTGTATTCTGTAGCATTAAGATTTCCCTGCATTGGAACTAAGGGGCCTACCCTAAACCATGAAAAACAGCCCCAGACCATTATTCTTCCTCCATCAAACTTTATAGTTGTCACTATGGATTCGGGCAGGTAGTGTTCTCCTGGCATCTGCCAAACAAAGATTCATCCACCTGACTGCCAGATGGTGAAGCATGATTCATCACTCCAAAGAATGCGTTTCCATTGCTCCAGATCCCAATGGCGGTGAGCTTTACACCACTCCAGCCGACGCTTCGCATTGCTCATGGGGATCTTAGGCTTGTGTGTGGCTGATTGGCCAGGAAACCCATTTCATGAAACTCCCGATGAACAGTTATTGTGCTGACATTGCTTCCAGAGGCAGTTTGGAACTCTGTATTGAGTGTTGCAACTGAGGACAGACAATTTTTACGAGCTATGCGCGTCAGCACTCTGGGCGGTCCCATTTTGTGAGCTTGTGTGGCTTACCACGTCGTGACTGAGACGTTGTTACTCCTACACGTTTCCACTTCACAATAACAGCACTTACAGTTGACCAGGCAGCTCAAGCAGGGCAGAAATTTGATGAACTGACTTGTAGGAAAGGTGGCATCCTATAACGGTGCCATGTTGAAAGTCATTCTATGTTTTATTATTTTATTTTATTTTGTTGCATATAGATTGTGGCTTCCACAATGTATGTAATTGTAATTGTCTCCTTCATTTCCAATCTCCCATATATTTTTTCTGTAAATATATAAAAAATAAAAATGTAAAGACAAAACCCTGCCACCCCTCCCCTAATTGGAGTAAACTAGTGGACAACAACACTTAGGCTTCTACTTCCAGCTTATACATACATTATACATTTTACGGATACAGTATATATTACAATAGTTATCTTTTGTTTGTTTTTAGTCCCATCCTCCCTCCCACTCAACCCCTCCCATCTATCTCTGAACACCATCCAGGTTCTATTTGCCATACATTTTCAACTGTGCTATGATGTTTCACAAAAGATCTGAACCTTTCTAATCTTACAGATTCTATATATTTTAAATTAAAGATAAACATTTTTGCTAAGAGTACTATTATAGTATTGATCGATTGACTATGACTTTTAAAATCACCCAGCAGTGTTATTTGCAGAGTTAGCTCCAGGTAAATGTTGCAATTCTTCAGCCATTCCTGAACCTGCGACCAAAAACTGAAAATAATCTAATGATTCTGTCTCTTCGCAGCTAAATCTGCAGAACTGGCATGGTTGTATCCCCCATATATATAACATTCTATTGGTTGCAATAATTTTGTATAATAATTTAAATGGAAAAACTCTTAAGTTTTGAATCCAGAGTTGTTTTGTGTATCAGTCCATAAACCATGTGCCATGGAATCAGTACATTGAAAAGCTCTTCCCAACTATTATGCAATCTATATGGCACAGCTGTAAATGTTTTGGACCTTAAATGAAACTGGTATCATTTTTTTTATTTATCACAATTTTCTTTAGCCAATTTTGCTCTTTAATGCAGGGCAGACAGACAACTGCCTTACTTTCTCCCCCTTCCACTTGCCTCTTCCATTTTTGCAGTAATGCTGCAATTAGTTGGTTGTAATTTTTAATAGAGCATATATTTACATAGACATAGATACATATATTTACAATAGAGCATATATTTACATCTATTTTTTGTTAGCTACAAGTGTGACATATTATATCAATAGTCCCGTTTAATTTTGTCTGCCTTGCCATTCCAAATAAAAATGGAAAATGTTTTGCTCATATAATTCAAAAAACAGTTTGCTAGGTGTAGGCAAGGCCATAAGCAAATAGGTAAACTGTGATATGACTAAAGAGTTATCAGGGTGATTTGTCCACAAATGGGCAGGTATTTTCCTTTCCACGGTAGCAAGATCTTATTTATTTTGCTAACTTACTATAAAAATGTATTGTAGTGAGAGCATTTTTTTCTTTCGGGGTATGAACACTGAGTATGTGCATTTCACCATCACACCATGTATTTATTATATAAACTATACGGTAATGTAAAAGTTAGATATTTTTTATTGATCCAATACGTAATATGGTACATTTATTATAATTTGATTGTAATCCAGATAGGTTAGAAAATGTATTTAGATCCTCTATGAGGCTGTGGAGGGATCCAAATTGTGGATTTAAAAGAAAACACCTTTTTTTAAGCACTGGATTTCTAGGCCCTTGATAGTATTATTGGATCTGATTTTAATAGATAACATTTTGATGCCATAATAAATAGATATGCCGATAGTAGACAACCTTGTTTTACTCCTCTTGACAGTTTAATACTTTCTGAGAAATATACATTATTTACTATTTTACACCTAGGGTTACTATATAACTTTATCCCATTGTATAAGAGATTTTCCAAAATTGAAATATTCCAGGAATTCATATATAAATTCCAGTCGTACTTTATCAAAAGCCTTTTTAAAGTCAGCTATGAATACCAGGCAATGTTTCACAGATTTTTCATAGTGTTCTATTGTTTCCAGTACTTGTTTTATATTATCTCCAATTTATTGTCCATGTAAAAAACCTGTCTGATTAGGATGAATAATATACGACAATACCTTTTTAATTCTTTGTACTATAAATGTTTCTAGATTTTTTTGCATCACTACATTGAAGTGTAAGGGGCCTTCAATTGTTTAAATGGACTGGATCTTTATATTTACCACTTGGGTCCTGTTTCAGTAATAATGAAATCGGACCTAGTTGAGTATCTAATAATATACAATTTTTATAGGAATGGTTAAAACATGCTAATAATGGTCCTCTGAGTACATCAAAAAAAGGTTTGGTATCCCTCAACTGGTATGCCATCCAGCCTTAGACTTTTCCCAGACTTAAATACTTTAATTGTATCAATAAGTTCCTCCACTGTAATTTGGCATTCACATGATTCATTCTGTATAGCTGTTAATTTTACATTATTTAAAAAAATCTTTACAATTAACTTTGACTAGTGGAGATGAAAGGAAAACATATGCTTAAAGTACTTTGCTTACTTTGCTTCTTTCAATATGTAATTTGGTGAACATGGGTGACTCCGTCATTTGTAACACGTTTCAGTCAATTATTTGTGTGAGTATTTCTATGTTGAAGATTTAAAAAATAATTTGGTGCATTTTTCCCCATATTCCATCCAGTTCGCTTTGTTATAATATCTTCTTTCTTGAATAACTTCCTCCAGTTCTTTTAGTTTTTCCTCTAACTTTTGCCTTATGGCAAGGTGGTCCATCATGCTGGAACAGGGGCAGCAGGGTAGTCTAGTGGTTAGAGCGTTGGACTAGTAACCGGATGGTTGCAAGTTCAAATCCCGAGCGGACAAGGTAAAAATCTGTAGTTCTGCCTCTGAACAGGCAGTTAACCTACTGCAGTCATTGAAAATAAGAATTTGTTCTTAACTAACTTGCCTAGTTAAATAAAAAGGTATTGTTTGTCACCAAACTGTTCCTGGAAGGTTGGGAGAAGTTGCTCTCAGAGGATGTGTTGGTACCATTCTTTATTCATGGCTGTGTTCTTAGGAAACATTGTGAGTGAGCCCACTCCCTTGGCTGAGAAGCAAGCCCACACAGGACTGGACAGGACTGTCTTCTCCGGATGCACCAAACAATCGGAAAGGGGATTCATCAGAGAAAATAACTTTACCCCAGTCCTCAGCAGTCCAATCGCTGTACCTTTTGCAGAATATCAGTCTGTCCCCAATGTTTTTCCTGGAGAGAAGTAACTTCTTTGCTGCCCTTCTTGACACAAGGCCATCCTCGAAAAGTCTTTGCCTCACTGTGCGTGCAGATGCACTCACACCTGCCTACTGCCAATCCTGAGCAAGCACTGTACTGATGGTGCCCCGATATTTGTACTATTTTCTACATTGTAGAATAATAGTGAAGACATCAGAACTATGAAATAACAAATATGGAATCATCTACTAACCAAAAAAGTGTTAAACAAATCAAAAAATATTTTATATTTGAGATTCTTCAATGTAGCCACCCTTTGCCTTGATGACAGCGTTGCACACTCTTAGCATTCTCTCAGCCAGCTTCATGAGGTAGTCAGCTGGAATGCATTTCAATTATCAGGTGTGCCTTATTAAAAGCTAATTTATGGAATTTCCTTCCTTATTAATGCATTTGAGCCAATCAGTTGTGTTGTGACAAGTCAGAGTTTGTATACAGAAGATAGCTCTATTTGGTAAAAGACCAAGTGTCACGTGTGCTCCCTCTCTGGCCTCTAGGTCACCAGGCTGCTGTTTGCACACCTGTCACGTGCATCAGCGCCTAATGACACTCACCTGGACTCCATCACCTCCTTAATTACCTGCCCTATTTGTGTCACTCCCTTTGGTTCATTCCCCAGATGTTGTTTCTGTTTCATGTCTGTATGCTGTTAGTGTTTCTTGTTTTGTATTATGTTCCGTTTCTTTATTAAATATTCACTCACTGTACTTGCTTCCCGACTCTCAGCGCACATCGCTACACCAAGTCCATATTATGGCAAGAACAGCTCAAATAAGCAAAGAGAAATGACAGTCCATCATTACTTTAAGACATGGTCAGTCATTACGCAAAAACCATCAAGCGCTATGATGAAACTGGCTCTAATGAGGACCGCCACAGGAAAGGAAGGCCCAGAGGTACTTCTGCTGCAGAGGAAAAGTTCATTAGATTTACCAGCCTCAGAAATTGCAGTCCAAATAAATGCTTCACAGAGTTCAAGTAACAGACAATCTCAACATCAACTGTTCAGAGGAGACAACGTGAATCAGGCCTTCATGGTCGAATTGCTGCAAAGAAACCACTACTAAAGGACACCAATAAGAAGAAGAGACTTGCTTGGGCCAAGAAACACGAGCAATGGACATTAAATCTGTCCTTTGGTCTGATGAGTCCAAATTGGTCACGTTCACTGTCTTCAAACTCCCTGTCATAGATGAGCCAAGGCGCAGCGTGCATGTAATTCCACATCTTTTAATAAAGTGAAACTTTCACAAAAAAAACAGGTATACAGAAACCCGAACGTGATGCAACCGTGGCGCACACAAACACACACAGAAAATAAATAATTACCCACAACATTAGGTGGGAAAAAGGCTGCCTAAGTATGATTCCCAATCAGAGACAACGATAGCTGCCTCTGATTGGGAACCACACTCGGCCAAAAACAAAGAAATAGAAAACATAGAATGCCCACCCAAATCACACCCTGACCTAACCAAATAGAGAAATAAAACGGCTCTCTAAGGTCAGGGCGTGACAAAATTTGAGATTTTTGGTTCCAACCACCGTGTCTTTGAGACGCATAGTTCTTGAACAGATGATCTCCGCATGTGTGGTTCTCACCATGAAGCATGTAGTAGGAAGGTGCTTTGCTGGTGACACTGTCTGTGATTTATTTAGAATTCAAGGCACGTTCTGCAGCGATACGCCATCCCATCTGGTTTGCACTTAGTGGGACTATCATTTGTTTTTCAACAGGACATTGACCCAACACACCTCCAGGCTGTGTAAGGGCTATTTGACCAAGAAAGAGAGCGATGGAGTGCTGCATCAGATGACCTGGCCTCCACAATCAATCACCCGATCTCAAACCAATTGAGATGGTTTGGGATGAGTTGGACCACAGAGTGAAGGAAAAGCAGCCAACAAGTGCTCAGCATATTTGGGAACTCCTTCAAGACTGTTGGAAAAGCATTCCAGATGAAGCTGGTTGTTAGAATGCCAAGAGTGTGCAAAGCTGTCATCAAGGCAAAGGGTGGCTATTTTGAAGAATCTCAAATATAAAATATATTTTGATTTGTTTAGCACTTTTTTGGTTACTATATGATTCCATATGTGTTATTTCATAGTTTATGTCTTCACCATTATTCTGCAATGTAGAAAATAGTAAAAATAAAGAAAAACCCTTGAATGAGGAGGTTTTCAAACATTTGACTGCTGCTGTATTTGTGTGTTGTGTTTCTGCAGTAAAAAGAAGGTGGTGTATACCTACAGAATCCTCCAGACCCACACTGGAAGCTACACCCTGCAGGTACACCCTGTGTGTGTGTGTGTGTGTGTGTGTGTGTGTGTGTGTGTGTGTGTGTGTGTGTGTGTGTGTGTGTGTGTGTGTGTGTGTGTGTGTGTGCGCGCTTGCATTTGTATGTGTTTCTGATGGTCTGTCTGTCTGTGTGTAGACAGCGTCTGGTGTAGAGGAGAAATTCTTTAAGACGTTAGAGGAGCTGGTCCGCCATTATAAGCGTCGGGGGCAGGGATTGGCTCAGCATCTGCGCCACTCAGTCAAGCGGAAGACACTGCTACAACTTCCCGCCCCCAATGTCATCGACGAGGTGCCTGATTATGAAAGTAAGTAACACTCTGTCTGTCTGTCTGTCTGTTAGTTTCACTTCCATCTGTCACTGACTTTTTTTCAGACCTTTATCAGATGTCCAGATCGTTATCATCCTTAAATACACACTCACTACTTGTCCTTTCTCTGTCCCTCTCTTGTCTAGATGTGGATGCATCAGACTACGTTGTTGTTCTGCCCTCCTGATTCAGCAGCACACCCCTGACCTACATCATCTATGAGCCTGTAAATATCTAGGTGTGGTGCCTGCAGGCAGGTTTTTTTTTTTTTTTAATCCTGATGCCAGGGGCGGATTGGTTATCTGCCATTTGCTCGAAATGCCAAATGAGCTGGTCAAATGTTAGCCCATAGGGCCAGTCTAATTCTTTTTTTTTAAAGCTAAATTATCATTATCTGGCTAATACTGTAATTGGGGCCTCTAAGGAAAAAAATGTGCTGGTGTGTTAGAAATGCCAGGGCTGATTTTTGGTCTCAGTCCGCCCCTTCCTTTTGCAATGTGTTGTGTGCTGTTCTGTGTGCTAGGGATACTGAGATTGTCAGAGAGAATAGTGTTTGTCTGGTTGTTGAAGTGGAAGTTAAAATCAAATTTTATTTGTCACATGCATGGAATACAACGTGTGTAGACTTACTGCGAAATGCTTGCTTACGAGCCCTTTCCTACTATGCTGAGTCAAAAAAAAAATATATATATTTATATACTATAAAATATATAGTAACACAAGAGGAAGAAAAAAACAAGAATGAAGCTATATCATAAAAATAATATTTTGGTGGGTGCTTATATTTGTCCTGTCTTACACATCTACAGGTGTGTATTAATACGCATGTGTGAATTGGAAATTCGTTTTTTGCATAATCCACTCTCCCGGAGACACCTTCGGAGAGTGGGGTAACAGGGAATACCAGTATCAGTACCATATCAATGTGTAGAAGTACAAGGTTTTTGAGGTAGATATGTACATAAAGGCAGCGTAAAGTGACTAGGCATCGGGATAGATAATAATAATAAGAGTGAAATAAAGAACAGAGCAGCATATGTGTGTGTGTGGCGTCAGTATGCGTGTATGTGTTGTGCGAATGTAGTGTATCTAAATGTATGTGGGTTTGTGAGAGAGTCAGTGTATGTATAATATGTATATCATCCTGTGAGTGAATAGTATCAGTGCACGTACACTCCATAGAAACATCCCATAGAAACATTAATATATTTTTGTCACTATGGCATTCCGAATAGAGTTTATTTACTTGTAAAGATTTAGGCCTACTCTGGATAAGACTAAGCTGTAATGTGTAAATGTTCCTAGCTTAAATAAAAAGTTTGTAAACACCAGTATTTATCTACTTTTCCCCTAACTAAATTAAAATGCTGTTATGTAACCACACAATTGTTGTAACATAAACCACCCCCCCCCCCCCCCCCATACACCATACTCAGTCTGGGCTACATAGACATACACACTCATGCCTACACACATCCACTTGTTTTTGTCACACTTGTTTTCTCACCTCTCTGCAAGGTCCCCTGCTGTAGACAGTGTGTTTCACTTTCAGCCTTCCCTGAACCAGAGGACACTGGGGTGTAATCATTACGTCTTGCAATGGAAACCGTTTACCGTCTAAAAACTTAATGGAAGCAAACGGAGCAAACGGAACGAAATGGGAATAGACCTACCTGAATTTGTCCAATATCGTCTTTTATCGTTGCAAAATGGTTTCTGTGTCGAGAAACAGTTTCTATTTCAAAACATTTTGCAACAGAATATGCGTAATGAATACACCCCTGATAACCAAATATCTATTAATGAAATAGGTGGGACTTGCGACTCCCTTCTTCTTATAATTCTTCTGCACGCTACTCCTCTTACACCGTTTTAGCTAGAAACGCCGTTCAAACTTTAAAACATGCGGACTTGTCTGCATTGAGTTGCTTACATTATTTGACTTTATAAAATATTTTATACTTTTTAAACTATTGAACTTTTTGGGCTTCTTTTTGTCCTCCATCCACTTCCATGGCATTTCCTCAACATTCTAAAACTCATGACTTCAATATTCACTGTAAACAATGTAGCTTTTGACACAAATCAGCTACTTTGATCAATGTCCCCATTAGTTAGACAAAAAATTTGAGGGTATGACATCTTGGTCTACTTCTAACTAATTTAGCTAACTTCCATGGAACTTTCAAATGATAACAATGGGAGACCACATTCTAAGCATGAGACAATGAGTAAATATTGTGACTTTTGACATGAATAATCAATTACCTTAAACACTTTTTCCCAACAATGTGTGATAAAAACAGACAGACACACACACCATCCTCACCTTCAACCATACATTCATTCCTTTATCATACCAATCAGTCCAACTTAACCTCCTTTCATCTCTTCAACCCTCCATCCATTAGGTCTTCCATCCCATTATCCTTACTTTATTTATTTATCTATCCATTTATTTATCTATCCAGTAATAACTATCTTTTAACAGATTTATCATTTGATTAATAATTAACATATGTTTGAAGTAAGGGATAAATGCTTGAGATAAAGTTTATTCATTTCTTTGAAACTTCAACAATGCCTCCTTGTTTTCTGTCCTCTACTACCGCAGTTTGCCTATACTGTGGTATTCTAGCAGGAGACTGTCTGAAAGTGTAGTAGTCAAAGTGTTGTCATTTGTGATGAAATATGTGCTCAAACTGCCCCACAATCCAAAGTAATAAGGTTGATAGGGTAGTGTATCAAAGTAATCAGACCAATTATTTTATTAAATTGAACTTTGACTATATTTAACTGCTTGGCTTAAGTAAAACAGTTTAAACTTCTTCCACTAACACAAAAATACTTGTAAAGAGTTGAAGCAAGTCCCACCAATTTTTCTTAATGGAAATTACCATCTACTTATGTGTAAATATTGCCAAGCCAATAGGAACATTTTGTGTGAAAGATAAAATGTCTCACTAATAATGTTTCTTGTCTGAATTTATCTACAGAGAATGGAAACATTAAAACAGCATTAGAAGAAAATGGCTGCATGTGGTTGACCAAATAAGTGATATTTATAGGCCTGCTGACTTTTCTGGGTTTACTGACGCGACAATACTCCAATGCTGTCCAACCACAGTTTCCACCCCCCTGTAGGCAAATCAGTCCACCCATGTCATGACCAACTGAAATGCACAAACCACAGAGCTTCTAAGTATGCAACATCACAAGACTTCCGGGAATGCATGCAAAAAGACCAAATGGTTTGGGGTTTGAGAAGTCAATGAAAGAAGTGAAGAATTCTTCCTTAGTTGTTCCTTTTTCTAAAGGCACAACCTAGATTCAAGCCATTAAGCAAGTTTCCATTGACCCAGGTTTGTTCGACAAAAGCAATGTAGCAAAAAAATTCATTGCGATAATGGAAACAGCAGATATACAGTGCCTTCAGAAAGTATTCAGACCCCTTTACTTTTTCCACATTTTGTTACGTTACAGCCTTACTGTAAATGTATTAAATAAATCATTTCCCTCAGCAATCTACGCACGATACCCCATAATGACATGGCGGAAACAGGTTTTTAGAAATATCTTATTTACATAAGTATTCTGACCCTTTACTATGAGACTCGAAATTGAGCTCAGGTGCATCCTGTTTCCATTGATCATCCTTGAGCTGTTTCTACAACTTGATTGGAGTTCACCTGTGGTAAATTCAATTGATTGGACATGATTTGGAAAGGCACTCCCCTGTCTATATAATGTCCCACAGTTGACAGTGCATGTCAGAGCAAAAACCAGGCCATGAGGTCGAAGGATTTGTCCGTAGCGCTCCTAGAGAGGATTGTGTCGAGGGACAGATCTGGGGAAGGGTACCAAAAAATGTCATTGCATTGAAGGTCCACAAGAACACAGTGGCCTCCATCATTCTTAAATGGAAGAAGTTTGGAACCACCAATACTCTTCCTAGAGCTCGTCGCCCAGCCAAACTGAGCAATCGGTGGAGAAGGGCCTTGGTCAGAGAGGTGACCAAGAAACCGATGGTCATTCTGACAGAGCTCTAGAACTCCTCTGTGGAGATGGGAGAACCTTCCAAAAGGACAACCATCTCTGCAGCACTCCACCAATCAGTTCTTTATGGTAGTGGCCAGACAGAAGCCACTCCTCGGTAAAAGGCAAATGACAGCCCGCTTGGAGTTTGCCAAAAGGCACCCAAAGAACTCTTAGACCATGAGAAACCAGATTCTCTGGTCTGATGAAACCAAGATTGAACTCTTTGGCCTGAATGCCAAGCGTCATGTTTGGAGGAAACCTGGCACCATCCCTACGGTGAAGGATGGTGGTGGCAGCATCATGTTGTGGGGATGTTTTTCAGCGGTAGGGACTGGGAGACTAGTCAGGATCGAGGCAAAGATGAACGGAGCAAAGTACAGAGAGATCCTTGATGAAAACCTGCTCAAGAGTGCTCAGGATCTCAGACTGGGGTGAAGGTTCACCTTCCAACAGGACAACAACCCTAATCACACAGCCAAGACGATGCAGGAGTGGTCACTGAATGTCCTTGAGTGGCCCAGCCAGAGCCCAGACTTGAAACCGATCAAACATCTCTGGAGAGACCTGAAGGCACTGTAGGATATATTTTCTATAGCTCGACAAAAATGATATCCGTTAGACAGGGGTGGATTTTCTTTTGTCTAACTTCCGTTATTGCGACAAATTATGATGGAAACTGTGTTTTGTTTTGGGAATAAATTCTGATTGCCAAATTCTTTTGAAGGTACACGGGGGACACTTAATGTTATCGCGTAACTATAAGCTCCACTCCATATTTAATTCTAAATGCCTAGTGCTTGCAAAATAACATTGTTAAACTATAAAAATTATGTTTCTTTACAGGACAAGGATTGTCCTAACTTTCAAGAATGCCTGAATTGCTTTGCCTTGCTGTTCTGGTTGGCTAGCAAGTTTCATCTTCCAATTATTTCAGATCAACAGGAGTGAAAGTTTCACCATGGACCTTAGCAATACGTTAAAGAATTATTTGAATATGGCAAATATTAGTCAATTATTGCATTCCATCCATGCTGGCTTTTGTGGGCTACATGAGACATAAAACAGATCGGTGGAAGGGCGTATCAGGCTGTCGCCAATTTATTCATGTGCAATTTGTTTAAATGGGTAATGGAAACACTTCAATCACTACATGTTTTATTGCCTCTGTAGGTTTTTGAGATTTAATTTTTTTTTTATATAAGTGACATGACTTTCAGCTGTATTTATTGGCACAATACAGTTCAATGGAGACGTACCCTAGCAAGCAATTGTTGCATCTATTTTCAATGCGAACTTTCGAAATGTTGACCTAAAATTCTCTGTGCACATTCATGTTAACATAGCTATCGTCATAAGTAGTTGAATATGTTATTACTCCAACTTCGTGAAAGTGACAAACTAGCTAGGTTTTCATCCAATTGGCGACAGATTTTCATGCAAATATTCTAATATCTGCATAAAGAATATATGCACATTTTTCCACCAGTGGTGTGTTTCCACCCAACACGCTTGTTGCAGATAAAAGTCAGTGTGCGATGACATAGTGCACACAAAATGTACCTTTTCACTTAAGTTTTCATGTACCGAATACAGTTCTAAAGTTCAATGTGTTTCCATCACATTTTCAACTCTACCTATAGATTTGTCAAAAAAACTGTAATTGAATAGCAAATGTGTCTACTCTGGCACATGCGCTCTAGCCAACAGCTTGCGGATACAATGCAGGTGGGCTGTATTGGTAGGCTAGTATACATAATGAAATTATTATGGATACCTGTTTCCATCACAGCTTTCATGATAAAAAAAAAAAAAGAAAAGAAAACAATTATGACAGTGTTCATTTTTGTCAAAAAATGATATCGAAGGGCTGCAGATAATTAGCGTTTCATTTTTGGGGGTTAAATATAGTCAAATATAGTGTAACGACCCTAGGTTTATAAGCGCGGAAATCGACTCTGCCGCACAAGCATGCAGTCGATATCGCGCCGGACCTCGGGCTAGAAGGTCGAGGGTTCGAGATCTGCTCCCTGCTGTTTCATTATAATATTGATAAAAGTCACCTTGTCCTAGAGAGATTTACACAGTTATCAAAATGTCATATCAGGGTAAGCCTACACGAAACCCAGCCCTTGTTTGAAGTGTTTCTAAAGTCCCCTATGGGAAAAATTATTGGAACTATTTCCCTGATTGACCGGTAGGTTTTATGGGTATTATGACTCATGTGGCACTCTATAGACCCCTTTCCAGTATACAACACACTGACTTCATGATCAGATGCTAGCAGACTATTGGCGACAGTAAGAAAGCCATCGCCATCTTCGCCCATTCAACATAGCCTAGATTTACATTTATATTACTTCTAAACATAACCCTTTAGGGTTCTCATACACTTACAATTATGTTTTGATTCTTGCTTGAACAGTCTCTAATATTATATTTGGTTGTGATATTTGCAAAATAATTATTTTGGATGCAGCAATTGTTAGCTAGAATGCTAACGCTCATTGAATAAGGCTGTAGCAAAAGCTAGCCAAAGTGGCATTTTACTGGCTGATTGAAAGGGGTCTATAGAAGTGCGTGGCACCAACTTTATTTTTATAATTTTTTTATTAAATTTTTCTTTTTTTTTTAATTCAGAAAAAAAACAGAAAAAACGGTAAACATGCAAGAAGTAGACGTACGGGAGTTGTAGCGATGAGACAAGATAGTAACTACTAACAATTGGATAACACGAAAAAAATGACAGATTATACAATGACCTTAAAAGATACACACATATAGATTGTTTTAACAGCTTTCTTATTAGAAGAATATAACCGCCGTAGTGGGTGGAAGAAGGTGAGGACCAAGGTGCAGCGTGGTACATGTCCATATTTATTCAAATGAACACGGAGATAACAAAATAACAAAGAGAAACAACCGATATGGTTCTCAATCAGGGACAACGATAAACAGCTGCCTGTGATTGAGAACCATACCAGGCCAAACACAGAAATCCCAAAACATAGAAAAAGGAACATAGACAACCTACCCAACTCACGCCCTGACCATACTAAAACAAAGACATAATAAAAGAACTAAGGTCAGAACGTGACAAAGAATGTACTGCTCGAATTCCTTATAGAAAACACGGAAGTGTTTTTTTATTAGTGAATTTTTCCATTACCACAAATAGATTTATCCTTATTATAGTTAATTAAGGAAACCGAGCAGCACAGCGTGGCACCGACTTGTCTTGTTTGCGCATTTCGGTCATGTCTTGCATGGCACCTGCCTACGTAATACTTAGAATCTTGAAAGTGTGTGCTAAACTAGGGGGTGATGATAGTTCTAAGGCTGGTTTCTTTTTTACAGCAATTATTTAAATTGTTATCTGAATTATTTTTAAACAACCCTTCACTTTGGTTTGATATCATTCTATTAGTAGCAGAATACATACATTTGTGTAATTTGTTTAGACAATTACCATTTGGTTGCACGAATGGGCTGTGATCCATCTTCAGTACCTCATGGGCTGTTCCGCTATTCAAAATTAAAAGCGGGAGGAAGTAGAAGCAAACAGAGTTGTACCGCATGGACTGTTCCGCTATTCAAAATTAAAAGCGGGAGGAAGTAAAAGCAAACAGAGTTGTACCTCATGGACTGTTCCGCTATTCAAAATTAAAAGCGGGAGGAAGTAGAAGTGAACAGAGTTAAATAAACTGAATGTACGATATAATTTCTTAGCAAATTAGTGAATATATGGGTGTATGTGTGTTTAAGTTACTTAAATAATGGTCACAATGTTAGCTAGCTAATGTTATAATTTGCCTCGTCTTGTCTGAAAAATGTGTGTTCCTTTCCTAGCTAAAGTCCTTTTGCTAACGTCAGCTAACAAGTTGTCAAGCTAGCTATCAGCTGTAGTTCAGTCACTTAGATAAAAAAAAATGTAGCTAGCTATACCTTTTGGCTAAGCTGATGAACAGTATCATACAGCCAGTTGATCCTAGCTACTACTGAGGTCAGGATTGTTGTTTTGGGGCTGCTGGTAGCCTAGTGGTTAGAGCGTTGGGTCAGTAACCGAAAGGTTGCTGGATGGAATCCCCAGCTGACAAGGTAAATCTATCGTTCTGCCCCTGAACAAGGCAGTTAACCCACTGTTCACCGGTAGGCCGTCATTGTAAATAAGAATTTGTTCTTAACTGACTTGCCTAGTTAAATAAAAAATAAATAACAACATGTCTGAAGTCTCTCCTGCTGGCCCTCCACCAGTACAGAGACAATAGGACGGCCCATAACACTGCCCTATTGCAGAAACAAGTGGAGGTCAGTTTCAACATGTCTACACTGTGGCGAAGCACACAAAATGGAAGATATGAATCAAGGTGTGTAGGAGCTGTCAGGACTGCAGCGCGGTTGTCTGTTGTCATCGGGCCAGGTGCTGCCCAGTGAGTGTGTCAGTGGAGCTGGCAGAAGACCCCAACACTATCCCTGCACTCACAGGAACCATCATCTCTCTACTGGTCCAACTTGGTTCTGATGAGTTCCCAATGCATTTCTGTCCTATAATGTCTTGACAAGTGATTGACCTTGTCTTACAGCTATACTATGATGTGTGTGTGTTCTCTCTCCCAGCCTGTGTTGATGAAAGCAGAGCAGTTATAACCTGACCAGCACTCTGGCCTCCATCATCCACAGTGGCACCCCCAGGGAGCTGTTGGTACTACAGGTAAGACAACAGTCACCGAAATGACATAAAGAGACTAAACCAGTGGTCATGAACCCTGGTCTTGGAGAATGATGGAATGACAAAGCTAAAGCTCTGGTGAGGAACATGGCTGTAGGATGTAATGTGTTCAGATTTTGCTGTAGTAACTCTGTGTGTGTGTGTGTGTGTGTGTGTGTGTGTGTGTGTGTGTGTGTGTGTGTGTGTGTGTGTGTGTGTGTGTGTGTGTGTGTGTGTGTGTGTGTGTGTGTGTGTGTGTGTGTGAGTGTGTGCGTGTACAGGTGCTACAGAGGCTCACGTACAACACCCGGATAATCCACTGTGCCAACTAAATCTATGAACGCAGACTTTCTCATGACCAACATGTGAGACACCTCTCGACTCCTCTCCTCTTTTCCCTCCTCCTCCCCCTCCTCTCTTTTTCCACTCTACAGTATAGCAGATATGAATGTGTACATGAAAGTATTCATTTAGTCTCCTATTCATTTAGTCTCCCCCCCCTTCCAGCCCGTTGCACAATGATCACATCACCATGCTGTGCCTGGGTCTGATGGCTAACCTGTGTCACTACAACCTGTCGGTACAGACTCACATCAAAGCTCTGGCGAGGAACATTCTTCATCTTCTCTACCACTGTCTGTCCACCCTTTCTCTCTTTTTTTGTCGTACTCATCCTCTCTTCTTCCTTTTCTTTTTCTCGCTACTCTTTGATGTAACAGGTTGTTGTAATGTGAAGGAGTTCTACTGTACGTTGATTAACCTGTGTGTGGGTGGGTTCCTACGGAGTAATGTCAAGGCGTTCTACCGTAACCGTAACCTTCCTGGCCGACAACAGTTTTGACGACGGTGGTGGTGTTAGCTTTCTCCATACTGGTCAGCCTCACTCTCAATGAGGAGGTGGGGGAGTAGGAAACACACACATACACACCAATCTTTTCTCTATCTTTGGTTCTGGTTATGATTACTATCTCTCTGGTTTGTGTGTGTGTGTGTCAGCTATTCCATGCTAAGAACATCCACCTGACATTCCAGCTGATCTTCAACATCATCGTCAATGGCGACGGAACCCTAACCAGGAACCACTCTGTTGACCTACTGGTGGACCTACTGAGGAACCCCAAGATAGCTGACTACCTGACCAGGTACACACACAAACACACACTCACACACTTTAATAAAACAATACAAGTGATGTCTTCCTCTCTGTAGGTATGAACACTTCTCAGTGTGCGTGTCCCAGGTGTTGGGTCTGCTACACATCAAAGACCTGGACTCAGCTGCCAAGGTGTTGGAGCTGCTCCTGGCTCTGTGTGGTTGGTTAGGCCTAAGGTCTCTGCTGTGTGAGGTCGTGTTCCGTCCCGCCGCCCCACGGCTCCGAGCTGCAAGTCGCAGACAGGGGGCGGGCCTAGATGCAGGCCAGAAAACAGAGCCGGGCTTAGGTCTCATCCAATGGCTACAGCTCTCTGGCTGACGGGGAGGAGTCATGCTGTCCACAGGCGCTGCAGCTGCTGACTGAACTACTGGAGGCACGGCAACCCAACGTGGACGTACAGAACTAAAAGTGGAAGCCTGTATCTACATAGCTTCATCATCCAGTCTAAATCGTTGATAACTCCTGTACGTACATCCAAAGTGATTTTTCTTTGTCCTTTCTTATGTGTTTCTCTTCAGGAGGGGTTGGGTTGAGGTTGTGTGCATGTGTTGGGCTTCGTTGAGTTGTTGATTCCAATGGTGTTGGGTCTACAACAGGGACGGGACCCAGCCGCACCAGACAGCCAGCTCAGAACACACTGCATACGCACCACACACACCACCAGCTTGCTACTAAATATCAATTACATGGGGGGACTGGTCTGTGTGTTGGTCTGTGTGTTGGTCTGTGTGTTGGTCTGTGTGTTGGTCTGTGTGTTGGTCTGTGTGTGTGTGTGTGTGTGTGTGTGTGTGTGTGTGTGTGTGTGTGTGTGTGTGTGTGTGTGTGTGTGTGTGTGTGTGTGTGTGTGTGTGTGTGTGTGTGTGTGTGTGTGTGTGTGTGTGTGTGTGTGTGTGTGTGTGTGTGTGTGTGTGCGTGATCAGCCTTAATTCTTCCACTGCTGTGTAATGAGGATTGTGTGTAGCATGGTGTCTTGTCAGGTGAGCTCCCAGGTCTGTCTCTCTCAGGTTCAAATACTGCTCTCCTGTTGCCATAACAATGACCCCCTCACCAGCCACGACTGCAAATGCATCAACACAGGCATCAAGCGTTCTCATACCAAAGAGATGGACTCAAAATTATGTGTGTGTGTGTTTCAGTTAAGTGTGTGGTGAGGCGGTGTTGAAGACTTGATGAGTAAACTGAGACAGAAGGTGAAAGACATGGAGACCAGCTTCTACAGAATACTACAGGTACACACACACCTGTGGAGCTGAGCTAAATGATTGACACGTTAAATCTCTCTCCCTGTAGGACCAGAGGATGGTCACATTCCTCTCTCTGGCTCTCACGTTCAATCACTAAGAACATGTTCAGACCGGGCTTCGTCTACTGTTTGAGGCCACGCCTCTCCCAGACTTTCCTTCACTAGCGTGAGGGACTGAACACAAACATAAACAAGCACAAATTAAATCAAATGTTATTTGTCACATGCTTTGTAAACAACAGGTGTAGACTAACAGTGAAATGCTTACTTACGGGCCCTTCCCAACAATGTAGAGAGAAAGAAAATATAGAAAAGTAATAACATGTAATGATAAAAGTAATAATAAATAACTTGGCTATTTGTATTTATTATGGATCACCATTAGCTGCTGCCAAGGCCTCTACTCTACTACCACATATCTACAACACAAAAATCCATGTGTACGCACTAACTTATTCCTTGCCACCCATTCTGAAACTAACTGCAGCTCTTTGTTAAGTGTTAGCTGACGTGTATAGAGTTGAGTCATCCGCATACATAGACACACTGGCTTTACTCAAGACTATGATCGATAATGTCAAAAGCCGCACTGAAGTCTAACAAAATGTAAGTGCTGTGCTTGTTGAATGTCCTTCCCTATAAGCGTGCTGTCTGTTGTCAACTTGTTTACTGTAAAATAGCATTGTATCTGGTAAAACACAATTCTTTCCAAAAGTTTACAAAGGGTTGGTAACAGGCTGATTGGTTGGCTATTTGAGCCAGTAAAGAGGGGAATAACTTTTGCTTCCTTCCAGGCCTGAGGGCACATACTTTCTAGTAGATTTAAATTGAAGATGTGGCAAATAGGATTGGCAATATCGTCCACTATTATCCTCAGTAATTTTCCATCCAAGTTGTCAGACTCCGGTGGTTTGTCATTGTTGATAGACAACAATTTTTTCACCTCTTCCACACCTACTTTACAGAATTCAAAATTACAATTGCTTGTCATTCATAATTTGGTCAGATATACTTGGATGTGTAGTGTCAGCGTTTGTTGCTGGCATGTCATGCCTAAGTTTGCTAATCTTGCCAAAAAATCATTAAAGTAGTTGGCAATAACAGTGGGTTTTGTGATGAATGAGCAATCTGATTCAATGAATGATGGAGCGGATGGAGTTTGCCTTTTTGCCCATAATTTCATTTAAGCTGCTCCAAAGCTTTTTACTATCATTCTTAGTAATTTATCTTTGTTTCATAGTGTAGGTTCATCTTCCTCTTATTCAGTTTAGTCACATGATTTCTGAATTTGCAGTACGTTTGCCAATCGGCTGTACAGCCAGACCTATTTGCCATTTCTTTCGGGTCATCCCTCTCAACCATACCATTTTTAAATTCCTCGTCAATCCACAGGGATTTAAGTTTCTACAATAATCTCAATGTGTGCCTGCTTATTAGTAACTGGGGTAAGCAATTCCATAAATGTGGTAAGTGCAGCGTATGGTTGCTCCTCATTACACACCACAGACCAACAATTCTTTACATCAACAATGGGAATCACTGCAAAAATTATTGTATGACCTCTTATACACTATATTAGGCCCATCCTTCAGATCTTTGGTTTTCCTAGATATGGCTACTATATTGTGATCACTACATCTGATGGATCTGGATACTGCTTTCAAACAAATGTCTGCAGCATTAGTAAAGATGTGATCAATTGATGATTTCATTCCTGTGCTGTTTGTAACTACCCTGGTAGGTTGATTGATAACCTGAACCAGCTTGCAGGCATTAGTTACAGTTTGAAGCTTTCTCTTGAGTGGGCAGCCTGATGAAAGCCAGTCAAAATTTGAATCACCCAGAAAATGTACCTCTCTGTTTATATCACATACATTATCAAGAATTTCACACTTTATCCAGATACTGACTGTTAGCACTTGGTGATCTATAGTAGCTTCCAACAAGAATGGGCTTTAGGTGAGGCAGATTAACCTGGAGCCATATTACTTCAATAGCATTTAACACGAGATCCTCTTAAGCTTTACAGAAATGTGGTTCTGAATATAAACAGCCACACCTCCACCTTGGGCATTTCTGTCTTTACTGTAGATCTTATAACCATGTATTGCTACCACTGTATCATCAAAGGTATTATCTAAGTGAGTTTCAGAAATTGTCCGAATATGAATGTCATCTGTCATCTAGCAAATTATGGATTTCATGAATCGGGGGAAGAAGGCAGATGCGCCGAGAATGATTCTTCTTATTTCTGGTTCCGACACACATCCATTTACGCTCACCTGGAGTCCAACAATGAGCAGCCATTTACGCTCACCTGGAGTCCAACAATGAGCAGCCATTTACGCTCACCTGGAGTCCAACAATGAGCAGCCATTTTCTGGTTCAAGCTAGTAGAGGGGTGCAGAGGCAGAAACTGATAATAGTCAAGGAAAGCCCCATTATGATCCTCTTGGATGTTTTGATAGGAATCATTTAAAGATGCCGATCCTTATTCAGTTCAAGGCGCTTGGTCAAAGTTTGTATTTCAAATCAAATCAAATGTATTTATATAGTCCTTCGTACATCAGCTGATATCTCAAAGTGCTGTACAGAAACCCAGCCTAAAACCCCAAACTGCAAGTAATGCAGGTGTAGACGCACGGTGGCAAGGAAAAACTCCCTAGAAAGGCCAAAACCTAGGAAGAAACCTAGAGAGGAACCAGGCTATGAGGGGTGGCCTCTTCTGGCTGTGCCGGGTGGAGATTATAACAGAACATGGCCAAGATGTTCAAATGTTAATGAATGACCAGCATGGTCAAATAATAATAATCACTGTAGTTGTCGAGGGTGCAACAGCTCAGCACCTCAGGAGTAAATGTCAGTTGGCTTTTCATAGCCGATCATTAAGAGTATCTCTACCACTCCTGCTGTCTCTAGAGAGTTTAAAACAGCAGATCTGGGACAGGTAGCACGTCCGGTGAACAGGTCAGGATTCCATAGCCAGGCAGAACAGTTGAAACTGGAGAAGCAGCATGGCCAGGTGTTTCTTCATGAAGAATAATAATCATTTCTTTAGCTGCATCAAGTTCCTTTTTTCACAAATGAAGGTATCCATCTGACCTTTCCCGGTGACTACTGCGAACATGTCACAGATTATACACTTAATAGTCCACGAGTGCCCATCAGATTCAAAGGAGTTTTCACTGCTGAAAGCTGACAGTCCAAGGGAACAAACATTTGCTACGCCGCCGGGGACTTAGATGCACCCTCCATGGCCGCCCCTACCAGCGCCTCGCACAATTGTGTTGTCTGTCTAGTTGAATGTGAAGAGCGAGAGAGAAGGGAGGCGGGTGATGTAGCCTCAGAGCTGTGTCGGGCGTATCCCCAGTGTCTGTAGTCCTGGGGAATACACAACATACAGTTACAGCATGTACTGTCCAACAACTGGAGTCACACTCACACACTGGAAAAAAGCCATTTCCTTTAGTAGTTCTATAGAGAGCGTTGTATGTTGAGCTCTTGGTAGCCTGGTTCGGTTGTCGGTGTCCAGGTACTAAAGCATCCGCTGGGGTGAAAAAGTTAAGCGAGGAAAAAACTAAGATGTTGGAAGATGTGTAAAATGCAGAGTTTTGATTTAAAAGGTTATTTAAAGTTTAAAAAATGAAAAGTTTGGTAGGTAGTCAAGTCGCAACAAGCAGCACAACAATGCGGAAGTGTGCCGTTTTTCACACTGTACCTAGTCGATGTGCAGGGGTACGAGGTCATTGAGGTAGATATGTACATAAACCTAGGAATAAAGTGACAGAAAGTAAACATTAGCAGAAGTGTATGTGACGAGTCAAAGTTTGTGCAAAAAGGATCCATGCAGATTGTCCTGGTAGCTATTTTGCTAACTATTAAACAAACTATTTAGCAGTCTTAGGGCTTGGGGGTAGAAGCTGTTCAGGGTCCTGTTGGTTCCAGATTTGGTCCATTGGTACTACTTGCTGTGCGGTAGAAGAGAGAACAGGTGGCTGGAGTCTGACAATTTTGAGGGTCTCCCTCTGACACCACCTGGTATATAACTCCTAGAAGGCAAGGAGCTCGGTCTCAGTGATGTAGTGGTCTGTCCGTCCACTAACCTCTGTAGCGCCTTGCGGTTGGATGCCAAGCTTGATGGTTCGTCGGGCGGGCATAGCGGGACTTCTTTTAAGCTTCTGGGTCCCGCTCATTGAAAGTGGCAGCTCTACCCTTTAGCTCATTGCGGATGTTGCCTGTAATCCATGGCTTCTGGTGGGGGTACGTAGTGTCACTGTGGGGACGACGTCGTCAATGCACTTTTTGATGAAGCCAGTGACTGATGTGGTGTACTCCTGTAGTCTACATATGCCCATAAAAATAAAAAAAAGATGACATTAGATGAGAACCTCGGTGAATACAGGTAAATCTCATATATATAAATGTTATTTTCCCTGTAACAATTGCTTGTTTCTCCTTTCACATTTTTAAAACCCAAATGCCTCCATAGGCTTCCCTTACACTCGGCCTACTATAATGAATTCTAGTTCAACAGCAATACGTCATGTCTTTTTATCCTGGCGATTTTATTATATCATTACATTTTACATGTATTTATTTATTGTTGTATTTGATGGAAAAAAATAACAGATAGCTTTTTTTTCGTATATTAATAAAAATAAAACCAAACTAATTAGAATGATCCACACTGTCCTGGTTTTATGGTGAGAACATTCATGGTACACATGCAATGCAACTTCTGGAGAAGTGGCAATGCGATCTCTGGTTCCAATATATCATTGTTTTTATTTGGGAGCAGTACAAAGGTGAGTGGACATTCTCCCTTTCGCTTTATATTGGATCTGTCCAGCTACTGTGACAAGTTTAGATGTGTTTAAAATCCTCCATGATTGCCCACAGGGAGCAATTATGGTGCCTGGAAGTGTATTTAGGCATAGCCTATTTAAAACAAGTTGTGGTGTTTAGAATTTGATTAGAATTATTATCTCTTTATCTTGCTTATTGACAGTGTTTGGCATGTCCATGCTCAGCCATAATGTAATTTACAGTAGGCACATCCCCTATATCAGTGCTAATGCTATGTATATATTTCTACACTGAAACCAGTGCAAATACGAACAATGATGACTGCGAACAGGTTACATTTAACATATTTAGCAAAGATGGGATGGGTCTAGATATTTTAAAAACTATAACAGAATAACATTGGAATTTGAGTTTTTTCCAAGGCAATAATAAAAGACCATAAATACACAACTTCAAGCATCCACATGTACTGTATAGCTATGGAGCACGTTCTGATTGGCATGTGAGGGACCAACCCTCGACACACCCACAACTTGCTTCTTCATCAAAACCCAGTCCTTTCGTGCCACCCAGTGTAACAGTTTTTGAAATACTTTGTGAATTTCATGGGATGGTATTGTCAAGATTGTTATTGTACTTTTTAGGATGATATTGGCAGAATATATTTGTGCTCTGCAAATGTTTCGTAATTTCATTTGGAGGCTTTAGAGAGAACTCTGATACGTTAAAACAACCTGATCTCCAAAGTCCACGTCTTTTGGTATCAATCACACACAAAGAGGAGCTCCCGCAGTGCAACACCGGTTACACCAGCTGATCATTATTGGTTGTGAAAATAGATAAACATATTTCTGACACACCCCTAGTGCTACTGCCAGAGCTTAGATTTACCATTGCGTTAGGTTTGTTAATCGATTACAAATTACATGACCCTCCTGTGGACTAAATAAAAAATACTAAACCCTCCCCTGACTGAAATTTAAAAAACATACATTTTCCTCTGGGTAACAATTGTGTAAATGTCAACCACTCCCTGAATATCTTTGTTCAATGTCATGATTCCTCTCATCCCTCCCCAAATGTGTAGCTTTATTTGTATTTATTTATTTAAAACTATTTTAACATTGTCTATGGGCACAGATTTCTTTTCAGATCCCTCCTATGTACTTCACTCATTTACAGTCACCCTTTTAGCCAATGGTGTTACATACGTTTTGTTCTTGTTGGGACAAGTAACTTCAGCTTTCAGGGACAAGTGACTTCAGCTTTCTGGGACAAGTGACTTCAGCTTTCGGCCAAGTAAAAAGTCTGTTCTGCATGTCAGAGGGACAAGCGTCTAAAGAAGTTAATGTCAAGTCCTCCCACTGGGCACGGACATAACTTCTATGTCTAGTCCACTTTGGTTCAATGTAATTGCATTGGAATTACATGGAAATAACATTGATTCAACCAGTGTGTGCCCAGTGGGCTGTCGCTGTTTTACTGTCCACTGTATTGATATTGAAATACATATTGACTGGTCAGATGATCAGTGTATTCATTGTTTGATCAAAACTCCTACATTTCTCCTGTAGTGGGAACAACTGGAGTGGGGTTTGAACCAGCAACCAGAACCTGACCTGTTATACAAGTCCAGACCTCTGTAGTAGACAAAGCTCAACAGGGAGGCACATTAAAATGAAGGAGTTTTAAACACATCCAACTTACCCATCCAAAACCTACAGTACTGTATAGGGACCCAGTAGGCCTGTAATTGCTCTTTATATTCTGCAGTCCTCAATGAATGTATCTGTAATGCAGGAACCATTTCTGTAAATTCATTGCCTGGAAGGCCGCACATTAGTGAAGCAAAGCTCATACGTGTACTGTGTCCCCTTACATACTTTCTGTCTCTCACACACCCTACCCCCTATCCTGTATCTCTGTGGCGGAAGTGGGGGATTGCATGCCTACCCCGGCCTGTCTCCACCTGTTCCCGCCACTCACGGCTCCGGGGGTCACATCACGAGCACAAGGAGAGAATGGATAACTTTTTTTAAGTTACAGAGTCTGTCCGGTGCCGAACAGCCATGAACTGCCGTTTATTGGGACCGGGAGCCCTGGTTCTGTTCGCGGTCCTTGTAACAGGTAAGTCCGTTGAAGTGTAACGTTTTATTTTTTCCTTGTGAGCATTTTGGATATATTGTTTTTGTTCAATTAGAACTATTTATTCCCAAAATAACGTTTATCCTTCAACATGTTCTATTGAAAGTGGACTATATTTTCTGTAGCCGATGCCTAACTGTAGCCTAAAAGTGAGTTATGACCAGTATTAGGCCTGTGATTTACTACACACACTGGTTCAATGTCCAAGACTTCTTAAAACCTTTTACTGCAGTGGGCTAAATCAGAGTCACAGTATTTCTTGGAAGTCTTAAACAAATCTACCATGAAACAAAAGTATATACCTCACACACATGGTTATGGGCTTAAAGAAAGAAGACGCCTGAACCATGTCACATATAAAGTTGAAAGGTATTACATTTTGAGTTTGCATCCCAATATTACACTTTATATACTATATGTCACATAAGACTGAAATATAACAAAACTGACATAGAAACACTGGATTTTCATTGTTTATTTGATTTATTTATGTTTATTAAATATGAAAAGTATGAATAATATTCAACCCATGATACCACTAGGTCATTTGACTGCAGCAAAGGGCTACTCTCCATTGGATTGAGGCTACTATCTGGGCTATTTAATACAAGTACCCTATTATTCAATCCTATGAATATTGCTGCTCGAAGCCTATAATGAATGTATCTGTGCATTGACTTCTGTGTGTGTGTGTCAGAGTGTTTGGCCAGGAATGAGGAAGAGCGGTTGATTCAACATCTGTTCAAGGAGAAGGCTTACAACAAGGACCTCCGGCCCGTAGAAAAACAGGGCGAAGCTGTCGTTGTGTACATCGCCCTCACACTCTCTAACCTCATCTCTCTGGTATGACCACTCTGTGTGTGTGTGTGTGTCAATGTGTTTGTGACTGGTATGCGTTTCTGTGGTGTTTATGGGTCCTCTGCTCCTGTGTGTGTGTGTGTGTGTGTGTGTGTGTGTGTGTGTGTGTGTGTGTGTGTGTGTGTGTGTGTGTGTGTGTGTGTGTGTGTGTGTGTGTGTGTGTGTGTTATTAATAGCCCAGTCTGATCCTCATGGATGTACAGTACCAGTCAAAAGTTTAGACACACCGACTCATTCAAGGGTTTTTTCTTTATTTTACTATTTTCTACATTGTATTCTACATTTTCTACATCACAACTATGAAATAACACATATGGAATCATGTAGTAACCAATAAAGTGTTAAACAAATCTAAATATATTTTCTAATAGCCACCCTTTGACACAGCTTTGCACACTCTTGGCATTCTCTCAACCAGCTACACCCAGAATGCTTTTCCAACAGCCTTGAAGGAGTTCCAGTTATGCTGAGCACTTTTTGGTTGCTTTTCCTTCACCCTGCGGTCGAACTCATCCCAACCATCTCAATTGGGTTGAGCTTGGGCGATTGCGGACGTCAGGTCATCTGCCTCCGCACTCCATCACTCTCCTTCTTGGTCAAATAGCCCTTACACTGCATGGAGGTGTGTTGGGTCATTGTCCTGTTGAAAAACAAATGCTAGTCCCACTCCTGACCTTAGTTCCTTTTGTATGTCTCTATTTGAGTTTGGTCAGGGCTTGAGTTGGGGTGGGCATTCTATGTTGTGTAGTCTAGGTTTTGTATTTCTGTGTTTGGCCTGGTATGGTTCCCAATCAGAGGCAGCTGTCGATCGTTGTCTCTCAATGAGAACCATACTTAGGCAGCCTGTTTTTCCACTATGGGTGGTGGGTAGTTATTTTCTGGTTAGTGTTTGTTGCAACTTTCAGAACTGTTCGTTTATCGTTTTGTTGTTTTTGTTCGTGTATTCATTCTGGATTAAAAGTATAATGGATACATACCACGCTGCACTTTGGTCCTCCTCTCCTTCTCCCAAAGACATTCATTACACCACTAAGTGCAACCCAACTTATGATCCAAGATGGCGTAGCAGTCAGACGTCCATGTCCTGTCGTGTCCCTTGTATATATCGTTTTACATATTTTTCATGCATATCCTTTAAAATATTTTGCTAAACCTCATCATCTAAATACTCTCCTGCAACCCGCCTCACCCAATGTGGCGTGGATCTGCTTTTTTTCCCTAAAGTATTTATATTTACTTCGGATCTGGAATCTCTCAACTGAAGCTAGCCAGCTAACTACCAGATATCAGTCAGCAAACCATTGCCAGCGGTCATCAGCTAACCTTTAGCTCGGAAAGCTCTCGCCAGTTCGAACAACGTGACTCTAACCAGAGCATAACGGACCTGTTATTTTTATCCACGGATTCCTACCGCAAACTGAACATTTTCATCTGGATCTTCACAACTAGCTAACCGCAATCCCGGATGACTACTCTTGGCTAGCGTTTCCATCCCAGAGCAAGCACCAATTTAGCTTGAAGATAGCCCGGCCAGGGCTCCTGTGCTACCACCGAAGCATACTCCTGGGCTACAATATCGGCCTGCTAGCTACCTAGAGCTACTTGGAACTGTCCTGGTTAGTGATTACTGTCTTATTTCACTGTAGAGCCTCTAGCCCTGCTCAAGGCAACCATGTTGTTCCACCTCCTACATATGCGATGACATCACCTGGTTTAAACATCTCTAGAGACAATATCTCTCTCTTCATTACTCAATGCCTAGGTTTACCTCCAATGTACTTACATCCTACCTTACCTTTGTCTGTACACTATGCCTTGAATCTATGCTATCGTGCCCAGAACCCTGCTCCTTTTACTCTCTGTTCTGAACGTGCTAGACGGCCAGTTCGTATAGTCTTTAGCCGTACCCTTATCCTACTTCTCCTCTGTTCCTCTGGTGATGTGGAGGTTAATCCAGGTCCTGCAGTGCTTAGCTCCACTCCCACCCCCCAGGTGCTCTCATTTGTTGACTTCTATAAACGTAAAAGCCTTGGTTTCATGCATGTTAACATTAGAAGCCTACTCCCTAAGTTTGTTTTACTCTTAGCACACTCTGCCAACCCAGATGTCTTAGCCGTGTCTGAATCCTGGCTTAGGAAAACCACCAAAAACCCTGAAATCTCCATTGCTAACTATAACGTTTTCCGCCAAGATAGAACTGCCAAAGGGGGCGGTGTTGCAATCTACTGCAAAGATAGCCTGCAGAGTTCTGTATTACTTTCTAAGTCTGTACCCAAACAATTTGAGCTTCTACTTCTAAAAATTCACCTTTCCAGAAACAAGTCTCTCACTGTTGCCGCTTGCTATAGACCTCCCTCTGCCCCCAGCTGTGCCCTCGATACTATATGTGAACTGATTGCCCCCCATCTATCTTCTGAGCTCGTGCTACTAGATGACCTAAACTGGGATATGTTTAACACCCCGGCCATCCTACAAACTAAGCTTGATGCCCTCAATCTCACACAAATTATCAATGAACCTACCAGGTACAACCTGAAATCAGTAAACAGGGGCACCCTCATAGATGTCATCCTAACTAATTCACCCTCCAAATACATCTCTGCTGTTTTCAATCAAGATCTCAGTGATCACTGCCTCATTGCCTGCATCTGTAATGGGTCTGCGACCAAACTAACACCCCTCATCACTGTCAAACGCTCCCTGAAACACTTCTGTGAGCATTCCTATCCTGGAATGACATTGACCTCATCCCGTCAGTAGATGATGCCTGGCTATTCTTTAAAAGTGCCTTCCTCACCATCTTAAATAAGCATGCCCCTCTCAAAAAATGTAGAACTAGGAATAGATATAGTTAGTCCTTGGTTCACGCCAGACCTGTCTGCCCTTGACCAGCACAAAAACATCCTGTGGCGTTCTGCATTAGCATCGAATAGTCCCCGTGATATGAAACTTTTCAGGGAAGTTAGGAACAAATATACACAGGCAGTTAGAAAAGCTAAGGCAAGCTTTTTCAAACAGAAATTTGCATCCTGTAATACTAACTCAAAAAAGTTCTGGGACACTGTAAAGTCCATGGAGAATAAGAGCACCTTCTCCCAGCTGCCCACTGCTCTGAGGCTAGGAAACATTGTCACCACTGATAAATCCACTATAATTGAGAATTTCAATAAGCATTTCTCTACGGCTGGCCATGCTTTCCACATGGCTACCCCTACCCCGGTCAACTGCCCGGCACCCTCCACAGCAACCCGCCAAAGTCCCCACCATTTCTCCTTTACCCAAATTCAGATAGCCAATGTTCTGAAAGAGCTGCAAAATCTGGACCCCTACAAATCAGCCGGGCTAGACAATCTGGACCCTCTCTTTCTAAAATTATCTGCCGAAATTGTTGCAACCCCTATTACTAGCCTGTTCAACCTCTCTTTCATATCGTCTGAGATTCCCAAAGATTGGAAAGCTGCCGCGGTCATCCCCCTCTTCAAAGGGGGTGACACTCTAGACCCAAACTGCTACAGACCTATATCTATCCTACCCTGTCTTTCTAAGGTCTTCGAAAGCCAAGTTAACAAACAGATAACTGACCATTTCGAATCCCACTATACCTTCTCCGCTATGCAATCTGGTTTCAGAGCTGGTCATGGGTGCACCTCAGCCACGCTCAAGGTTCTAAACGACATCATAACCGCCATCGATAAGAAACATTACTGTGCAGCCGTATTCATCGACCTGGCCAAGGCTTTCGACTCTGTCAATCACAACATTCTTATTGGCAGACTCGACAGCCTTGTTTTCTCAAATGATTGCCTTGCCTGTTTCACCAACTACTTCTCTGATAGAGTTCAGTGTGTCAAATCGGAGGGCCTGACTGCCTCTGACAGTCTCTATGGGTGTGCCACAGGCTTTTATGTATACATCAATGATGTATACATAAAATGAATCCTTGGACACTGTGTTAACTAACCTCCAGATGAGCTTCAATGCCATACAACTCTCCTTCCGTGGCCTCCAACTGCTCTTAAACGCAAGTAAAACTAAATGCATGCTTTTCAATCGATCGCTGCCCGCACCTGCTCGCCTGTCCAGCATCACTACTCTGGACGGCTCTGACTTAGAATACGTGGACCACTACAAATACCTGGGTGTCTGGTTAGACTGTAAACTCTCCTTCCAGACTCACATCTCCAATCCAAAATTAAATCTAGAATCGGCTTCCTATATCGCAACAAAGCATCCTTCACTCATGCTGCCAAACATAACCTCGTAAAACTGACCATCCTACCGATCCTCGACTTCGGTGATGTCATCTATAAAATAGCCTCCAACACTCTACTCAACAAACTGGATGCAGTCTATCACAGTGCCATCCGTTTTGTCACCAAAGCCACATACACTACCCACCATTGCGACCTGTACGCTCTCGTTGGTTGGCCCTCGCTTCATACTCGTCGCTAAACCCACTGGCTACAGGTTATCTACAAGTCTCTGCTAGGTAAAGCCCCGCCTTATCTCAGCTCACTGGTCACCATAGCAGCACCCACTCGTAGCACACGCTCCAGCAGGTATATCTCACTGGTCACCCCCAAACCCAATTCCTCCTTTGGTCGTCTTTCCTTCCAGTTCTCTGCTGCCCATGACTGGAACGAATTGCAAAAATCTCTGAAGCTGGAGACTCACATCTCCCTCACTAGCTTTAAGCACCAGCTGTCAGAGCAGTTTACAGATCACTGCACCTGTACTTAGCCTATCTGTAAACAGCCCATCTACCTACCTCATCCCCATACTGGTATTTATTTATTTATTTTGCTCCTTTGCACCCCAGTATCTCTACCTGCACATTCATCTTCTGACGATCTTACCATTCCAGTGTTTAATTGCTATATTGTAATTACTTCGCCACCATGGCCTGTTTATTTCCTTAACTTACCTCATTTGCACTCACTGTATTTAGACTTTTTGTTTTCTTTTGTTCTACTGTATTATTGACTGTATGTTTTGTTTATTCCATGTGTAACTCGGTGTTGTTGTATGTGTCGAATTGCTACGCTTTATCTTGGCCAGGTCGCAGTTGCAAATGAGAACTTGTTCTCAACTAGCCTACCTGGTTAAATAAAGGTTAAATAAAAATAAATAAATAAAAGATGGGATGGCCTATCGCTGCAGAATGCTGTGGTCGCCATGCTAGTTCAGTAATTCTAAATAAACCACACACAGTGTCACCAGCAAAGCACCCCCACACCATCACACCACCTCCTCCATGCTTCACGGTGGGAACCACAAGTACGGAGATCATCCGTTCACCTACTCTGCGTCTCACAAAGACACAGCGGTTTGAACCAAAAATCTCTCATTTGGACTCATCAGACCAAAGGAGAGATTTCCACCGGTCTAATGTCCATTGCTCGTGTTTCTTGGTGTCCTTTAGTAGTGGTTTCTTTGCAGAAATTTGACCATGAAGGCCTGATTCACACAGTCTTCTCTGGACAGTTGATGTTGAGATGTCTGTTACTTTTATTTTGGCTACAGTTTCTGAGGCTGGTATCTCTAATGAACGTATCCTCTGCATCAGAGATAACTCTGGGTCTTCCTTTCCTGTGGCGGTCTTCATGAGAGCCAGTTTCATCATAGCGCTTGATGGTTGTTGCGACTGCACTTGAAGAAACTTTCAAAGTTCTTGACATTTTCTGGATTGACTAACCTTTATGTCTTAAAGTAATGATAGACTGTCGTTTCTCTTTGCCTATTTGAGCTGTTCTTGCCATAATATGGACTTGGTCTTTTACCTATTAGGGCTATCTTCTGTATACTACCCCTACCTTGTCACAACACAATTGATTGGCTCGAACGCATTGAGAAGGAAATAAATTCCACAAATGAACTTTTAACAAGGCACATCTTTTATTTGAAATACATTCCAGGTGACTGGTTGAGAAGCTGGTTGAAGCTGGTTGAGAGAATGCCAAAGCTGTCATCAAGGCAAAGGGTGGCTACTTTGAGGAATCTCAAATATAAAATATATTTGGATTTGTTTAACACTTTCTTGGTTACTACATGATTCCATATGTGTTATTTCACAGTTTTGATGTCTTCACTATTATTCTACAATGTAGAAAATACTGAAAATAAAGAAAAACCCTGTGTGTGTCCAAACTTTTGACTGGTACTGTATGTCACAAAGAGGACCACGATCCAGTCAGCCTGAACAACCTGGAGAATGTAGAAAAACAGACACTGCCTTCTCTCTCTCTCTCTCTCTGTAGAAAGAGGTAACCGAGACTCTGCTGACCAATGTGTGGATGGAACATGTGAGTATATTCTTCTGCTTTATTTCAACCAGTTGGTCTTATCACTGTGTATCTTTATAAATATAATACATCTATAACAGTTTCCTATTCACATACACGCTCACATTATTCACTGTGTGTGTCCAGGGCTGGTATGACACCAGGCTGTCTTGGAACACCACTGAGTTTGATGATATCGATGTCCTGCGCCTCCCGCCCAGCATGGTGTGGCTGCCGGAGATCGTCCTAGAGAACAAGTAACACACACCCTCATCTTCTCTGGGTCTGTTATCCTTTTCTCCTCTGTCTTACGATGCCCAGTTCCAGACTGTTTCCTACTCTAATATATTGCTGTGGGTGTGTGTCAGTAACGATGCCCAGTTCGAGACTGTTTCCTACTCTAATATATTGCTGTGGGTGTGTGTCAGTAACGATGCCCAGTTCGAGACTGTTTCCTACTCTAATATATTGCTGTGGGTATGTGTCAGTAACGATGCCCAGTTCGAGACTGTTTCCTACTCTAATATATTGCTGTGGGTGTATGTCAGTAACGATGCCCAGTTCGAGACTGTTTCCTACTGTAATATATTGCTGTGGGTGTGTGTCAGTAACGATGCCCAGTTCGAGACTGTTTCCTACTCTAATATATTGCTGTGGGTGTGTGTCAGTAACGATGCCCAGTTCGAGACTGTTTCCTACTCTAATATATTGCTGTGGGTGTGTGTCAGTAACGATGCCCAGTTCCAGGCTGTTTCCTACTCTAATATATTGCTGTGGGTGTGTGTCAGTAACGATGCCCAGTTCCAGACTGTTTCCTACGCTAATATATTGCTGTGGGTGTGTGTCAGTAACGATGCCCAGTTCCAGGTGGCGTACTACTGTAACGTATTGATCAATCCGGAAGGCTATGTGTACTGGCTGCCGCCAGCCATCTTCAGATCCTCCTGTGCTATCAACGTCAACTACTTCCCCTTCGACTGGCAGAACTGCACTCTCAAGTTCACGTAAGGAAGGGTCTGACCCCCCCCCCCCAACACACATACACACAAACGCAGGCATACACACACACACACACACACACACACACACACACACACACGTAAAACTCTGTTTCCCATGATGCAGCTCCCTGACCTACAATGCTAAGGAGATCACCATGCAGCTGAAAGAGGAGCTGGAAGATGACAAGTCCTACAAGGTGGAGTGGATCATCATAGACCCTGCAGGGTTCACAGGTACACACACACACACACACACACACACACTCTCTCTCTGCTGAATCATCCATAAGCCAGCCCATAGAAGTGCGAGTATATAAACCACTCTTTCAGTCATCGCTCACTTTCATCTCTCCCTCCCCCTATAGAGAATGGAGAGTGGGAGATCATTCATAAACCGGCCCGTAGGAACACCTATAAGAATATCCCTATAGAGAGCAACAAGCACCAGGACATCACCTTCTATCTCATCATCAAACGCAAACCTCTGTTCTATATCGTCAACATCATAATCCCCTCTGTCCTCATCTCCTTCATGGCTACACTGGTCTACTACTTACCAGCTGACAGTAAGTATACCCTTAACCTCTTATCCCTTACCTCTACCATGAACCCTGACCTTACTACCTAACTACCACACTACGTCCACAGTGATTACTGTGTGTGTGTGTCTAGGTGGGGAGAAGATGACTCTGTCCATCTCGGTGCTGCTGGCTCAGTCTGTGTTCCTGCTGCTGATCTCACAGAGACTGCCGGAGACCTCCATGGCTATACCACTTATTGTCAAGTAGGACACACACACCCTTTTGTATGTGTTTGTGTTTCATAGACACACTGTTTGTGTGTTTGTGTTGCAGACTGTCAGTTACCAGTTGTTTGATTTTGAGAAGAATCCCCATGATGATCATGGTGTTTGTGTGTGTGTCTTTTGTCTGTGTGTGCATACATGCGTGTAGGTATCTGATGTTCATCATGGTTCTGGTTACGGTGGTGGTGTTGCACTGTGTGGTGGTCCTCAACCTGCACTTCAGGAGCCCCAGTACACACATCATGACAGAGTGGACTAGAGAGGTACACAGACTACACAAGGAGTAGAGCAGGCCTAATTGTTACTCCATGGATACCTGCAACTGCAATTTAAACTAAAATGTGACATGGTTTTGTGTGTCTGTGTGTGTGTGTCTCTGTGTGTGTGTGTCTCTGTGTTTGTGTCTCTGTGTGTGTCTGTGTCCTCTCCTCCACTAGTTCTTCCTGGAGAGGTTGCCCCGCCTGCTGCGGATGTCCCGCCCTGCAGAGTCAGAGTCTAGCTGGGAGGGGGCGTTGCCAAGGCGATCTAGCTCCGTTGGTTACATTGCTAAGGCGGAAGAGTACTACAGTGTGAAGTCACGCAGCGAGCTGATGTTTGAGAAACAGTCTGAGAGACATGGACTGGCCACACGGGCTACACCTGCGGCAGGTACACAGAGCAGACACACATATATAGGCACAGAGAACAGACACATGAACATGCACAATCTTCTATAGTGAATGTTATGTACGGGAAGGTATATGATTCCTTACTTTGTGTGCGTGTAGCTGTGAAGCCCCAGTCAGATGGAGAGGTGACAGAGCAGCTGTACTCTGAGATGAAGCCTGGTGTGGATGGAGCCAACTACATTGTCAAACACATGCATGACAAGAATGACTACAACGAGGTAAGAGAGGAGGGGGAGATGGAGAGAAAGAGGGGGAGGGGCAGGGGGAAAGGAGGGAGGCACAGAACATTAGATATAATACAATACATTATCCTATTCATGTTAAACTCCCCAGTGGAACTTGGATCTGTAACAAAGGCTTCAGTCACTAGTGTGTGTCATTACGGCTCAACAAAGGTGATCATGACATACGTGAATGTAATGCTTTCTGACCCCCCCTCCTCTCGTCTTCTCTCTGCTCCCCCCATAGGAGAAGGATAACTGGATTGGTATAGCTCGTACGGTGGACCGTCTGTGTCTGTTCCTGGTCACCCCAGTCATGACAGCAGGCACCATCGTCATCTTCCTCATGGGTATCTACAACCACCCTCCGCCCCTGCCCTTCGAGGGAGACCCCTACAACTACCTGGAGGAGAACAAGCGCTACGTCTGATACACACCAACGCTTACACACGTTCGCACACATGTGAAGTGTGGTTCTGCTGTTTGTTCACCTTCACCTTCACTAACACATCCGCAACCGCCCAAATATAAAATATGAGGCCTGCCCCCGACCCTAACCCACAAATATAAAGAATGCACTGTGGGCCTACAGTCAGATGGCAGAACTATTTTTGGACAGGCCTTTTTATATAGGCCTATGTTTCTGCTTATCATTTCCAACATTTTGGTAGGTTATTTGTTAGTCAACTTGTTTGTAATTAGATAGGCCTAAATGTAGCTCCTCTACTGTCATTACTAGTTGACCTAGAAGACTAAGTAAACCCTTGAACCAAAATGTAATTAATCCATAGAATTAATGTTTCAGTCTACTTGACATCGGTAAAGTTTGTTTTCTCGTTCATCTCTGCTTCTTTTGCAGTAAAGACATGTAGGACCCGGGAGAAAATTCTATAACAATCAAAAAAAACGTGAAAGATTTTTTGCGAAATTTCCAAATGACATCAGTTTGACCGGTTTTTAGAAATGTAAAAGCTATTAAAAAGACCCAACATGTTTTTGATAAGATTTCAGTTCGGCTTGGATGCATATTTTATGTGATTGAAATGCTATCAGCTTTTATGATGCTGATAAAGATAGCACCGCCACCTTCACAGACGTTCCCTAACCGTGCATTCATTCTCTCAAGATCCTGAAAGAAATACAGTACATTCAGAAAGTATTCTGACGCCTTCACCTTTTCCACATTTTGTTACATTACAGCCTTATTCTAAAATTACTTAAATAGTTTTTTCCCTCATCAATCTACACACACAATACTCCATAAAAAAAATGATTATGAAATATTACATTTACATAAGTATACAGACCCTTTACTCAGTACTTTGTTGAAGCACCTTTGGCAGCGATTACAGCCATGAGTCTTCTTGGGTATGACGGTACAAGCTTGTCACACCTGTACTTGGAGAGTTTCTCCCATTATTCTCTGCAGATCCTCTCAAGCTCTGTCAGGTTGGATGGGGCGCGTTGCTGGACAGCTATTTTACGGTCTCTCCAGAGGTTCAGGTCCGGGCTCGGATAAGCCACTCAAAGACATTCAGAGACTTGTCCCAAAGCCACTCCTGCATTGTCATGGCTATGTGCTTAGGGTCGTGGTCCTGTTGGAAGGTGAACCTTCACCCCAGTCTGAGATCCTGAGAGCTCTGGATCAGGTTTTCATCAAGGATCTGTCTGTACTTTGCTCCGTACATCTTTGCCTCGATCCTGACTAGTCTCCCAAACCCTGCCTCTGAAAAACATCCCCACAGCATGATAATGCCACCGCCATGCTTCACACACCGTAGGGGTGGTGCCAAGTTTCCTACAGATGTGACGCTTGGCATTCAGGCCAAAGATTTCAATCTTGGTTTCATCAGACCAGAGAATCTTGTTTCTCATGGTCTGAGAGTCCTTTAGGTGCCTTTTGGCAAACTCCAAGTGAGCTGTTATGTGCCTTTTACTGAGGTGTGGCTTCCGTCTGGCCACTCTACGATAAAGTCCTGATTGGTAGAGTACTGCAGAGATGTTTGTCCTTCTGTAAGGTTCTCCCATCTCCACAGAGGAACTCTGGAGCTCTGTCAGAGTGACCATCAGGTTCTTGGTCACCTACCTGACCAAGGCCCTTCTCCCCCTATTGCTCAGTTTGGCTGGGCGGCCAGCTCTAGGAAGAGTCTTGGTGGTTCATAGCTTCTTCCATTTAAGAATGATGGAGGCCACTGTGTTCTTTGGGACTTTCAATCTTGCAGAAATGTTTGGTACCCTTACCCAGATCTGTGCCTCGACACAATCCTGTCTCGGAGCTCTACAGACAGTTCCTTCGAATTCCTCATGGCTTGGTTTTTACTCTGACATGCACTGTCAACTGTGGGACCTTATATTGATGTGTGTGCCTTTCCAAATCATGTCCAATCAATTGAATTTGCCATAGGTGGACACTAATCGAGTCTCATAGCAAAGCGTCAGAATATTATATCAATAAGGTATGGTTTTTTAGTTAGCGAACATTTAAAAATATATATATTTTCACTTTGTAATTATGAGGTATTATGTGTAGATTGTTGACAGAAAATAATTATTTTATCAATTTTAGAATAAGGCTGTAACGTAACAAAAAGTCTGAATACTTTCCGAATGCACTGTAAATACCATTTTTCTAATTCTGTTCCTGAGTCAAAATGTTGTGTATCATTTTACTGCATGCAATTCTTTACTCTGCAGGAGTTCATATTATATTAGGCTAAGTGGGAGGTTATAGACCTACAGTCAGTGTCCAGATTTCAGTCAGGCTACTATTCCATTGAACCCATCTGAACAGTACAATTCTCTTGACGTGCCATTTTGAAGTCCCCGTCCTGTGACTGTTGAATTTGTATAGCGCCTCACAATCATCACACATAACATAGTTACCACTGCAATCATCTTCTTTTACCACTTCACCTAATCTTTCCCAAACATTAGACTACTGTTCTGGCCCTCCATCTATTTATTTTCAACTCTCTATTTCGCAGCTTTTCTCTTATTGAATTAACTCTGACATTGTCCTTTTTGCCTCAGTGGATTGACGTTAACTTTTTAAAAGAAGTTCGCTATTGGCGTGTTGGACAATTTGGAGCGCTACAGTTGGGCCCTAATGTTTAGGCTTCAAATCAAATGTTATTTGCACATGCGCCAAATACAACAGGTATTACCTTACTGTGAAATGTTTACTTACAAGCCCTTAACCAACAATGCAGTTCAAGAAATAGAGTTAAGAAACTATTTACTAAATAAACTAAAGTAAAAAAATTTGATAAAAAAGTAACTCTACAAAATGACATGACAATAAGGAGGCTATATACAGGGGATGCTACACACTAACAGCAGATACAAAATGCATGACAATAAGGAGGCTATATACAGGGGATGCTACACACTAACAGCAGACACAAAATGACATGACAATAAGGAGGCTATATACAGGGGATGCTACACCCTAACAGCAGATACAAAATGACATGACAATAAGGAGGCTATATACAGGGGATGCTACACACTAACAGCAGATACAAAATGACATGACAATAAGGAGGCTATATACAGGGGATGCTACACACTAACAGCAGATACAAAATGACATGACAATAAGGAGGCTATATACAGGGGATGCTACACACTAACAGCAGATACAAAATGACATGACAATAAGGAGGCTATATACAGGGGATGCTACACACTAACAGCAGATACAAATTCTGAAATAGAAAACAATGTGGCCTATAGATATGAATGTTAATGCATTGTTTCCTCTTTATTCAACCCGCCAACCACACAATATTTCATGACCCTAATCCCGCCCGATCCGCGTATATATATATACAGGTTGAGTCAACCGTGCATCACTAACACACGCACGCTAACACGCAAACACGCAAACACTCAAACACACACACACACACACACACACACACAAACACACACACACACACACACACACACACACACACACACACACACACACACACACACACACACACACACACACACACACACACACACACACACACACACACACACACACACACGCAAGACACTTAAAGGCTTAAAGGCCATGCTACAGCCAATCAAAAACATTTGTTGTCTTTCCTATAAGGCTAAGTCACTCTGGGTTGACGGCCTGCTTTCAATGTGTAATCTTTAACTGCCTAGGTGCCTAGACTTTTTTTTTTACTTAAAACTTCCCCTGGGTAGTGTCTTGGCAATTTGGATTAACTTGACTGTTTATGACTAATATATGTGTGCGTTTTTAATAAATATTTACAACAGGTGTGTTTAAAAAAGCAATTTGCCTATTGTATCTGTGTTCGGTGTGGTATTATCATGTGAAGAGGTTGTAAAAAGACGGGTGAAAGACGGGTCTCACAGATGGCGCCGATAGATATGGCAGCTCTGCTTCTAGCTCCTAAGCAACTTTGTGGTATTTCGTTTTTTGTGTGTTATTTCTTACATTATTAGCCAATAATTGTTTTATGTTATTACATACAGACAGAAATTACTTTGGGATATCAGAGTGGCAGTAACTTACCAGCATTACGACAAGGAATACGACTTTCCCAAATTGGATCCTTTGTTCGTACCCCCAGAGCAATTGAACTCATTCCAGAGGCAGCTCCTAAATACCACCGGTGGAGAAGAGGTATTCAGAGTGGACTTCTAGTCCGACTCAGGAGGCATGCACACCATCCACCGCTTCCGAGTATATTACTCGTTAATGTTCAGTCTCTGGATAATAAAGTAGACGAGGTCAGGACGAGGATCTCCTTCCAGAAAGACATCGGGGATTGTAACATGCTCTGTTTCACGGAAACATACTGTCCCCGTCCATACAGCCATCTGGGTTCTCGGTACATCATGCAGACAGGAATAAAGAACTCTCTGGGAAGAAGAAGAAAGGCGGGGGTGTAGGTTTCATTATTAACCCCTCATGGTGTGATTGTGATGACACAGAAATTCAAGTCCTTTTGTTCACCTGACCTAGAATACCTCACAATCCAATGCCGACCATATTACCTCCCAAGAGAATTCTCTTCGGGTATAGCCACAGCCGTGTATATTCCCCCTCAAGCCGATACCATGACAACCCTGAAGGAACTACACTGGACTTTGTGCAAACTAGAAATCACATATCCTGAGGACACATTTATTATAGCTGGGCATTTTAACAAAGCAAATTTGAGGAAAATGTTACCAAAGTTCTATCAACACATTGACTGTAATACTCACGCTGGTAAAACATTGGTCCACTGCTACTCAACTTTTCAAAATACCTACAAGGCCCTCCCCCACCCTCCCTTTGGCAAATCTGATTAGAACTCCATTTTGCTCCTCTCTTCCTATAGGCAGAAACTCAAACAGGAAGTACCCATGCTAAGGTCTATTCAATGCTGGTCTGACCAATTGGAGTCCATGCTTCAAGATTTTGATCACGCGGACTGGGATATGTTCCGGGTAGCCTCTGAGAATAACATCGACGAATACACGGATACGGTGACTGAGTTCATCAGGAAGTGTATAGGAGATGTTGTACCCACTGTGACTATTCATCTTACCCAAACCAGAAACTGTGGATAGATGGCAGCATCGGCGCAAAACTGAAAACGCAAACCACCGCATTTAACCATGGCAAGGAGACTGGGAATATGGCCAAATACCAACAAATATTCCCTCCGTAAGGCAATCAAACAGTTAAAACGTTAGTACAAAGACAATGTGGAGTCGCAATTGAACGCCTCAACACACGTATGTGGCAGGGTCTACAGCCACACAGACACCGACGTCTTGCTTCCGGACAAGCTAAACACCTTCTTTCTCCCGCTTTAGGGATAACACAGTGCCTGCCACCAATGCAGCCCTCTACCAAGAACTGTGGGCTCTCCTCCATGACTGACGTAAGACATTTAAGAGTGCTAACCCTCGCAAGGCTGCCAGCCCAAAGGACATCCCTAGCTGTTTCCTCAGCATGCGCAGACCAGCTGGCTGGGGTGTTTACAGACATATTCAATCTCTCCCTTTCCCAGTCTGCTGTCCCCATTTGCTTCAAGATGTCCACCATTGTTCCCGTAGAAAGCAAAGGTAAGTGAACTAAATGACTATCACCCCTGAGCACTCACTTCTGTCATCATGAAGTGCTTTGAAAGGCTAGTTAAGGATCATATCAACTCTACTCTACCTGACACCCTAGACCCATTTAAATTTGCTTACCGCCCCAAAAGATGCACAGACGATGCAATCATCATCGCATTGTACACGGCCCTATCCCATCTGGATAAGAGGAATACCTATGTAAGAATGCTGGTCATTGACTATAGCTAAACATTCAACACCATAGTACCCTCCACGATCATTCAGCTCGGTGCCCTGGGTCTGAACTCCGCCCTGTGCACCTGGGTCCTGGACTTTGAATGGCCGCCCCCAGGTGGTGAAGGTAGGAAACAACACCTCCACTTCTCCGATCCTCAACACAGGGGCTCCACAAGAGTGCGTGCCCAGCCCCCTCCTGTACTCCCTGTTCACCCATGACTGCGTGGCCATGCACGCCTCCAACTCAATCACCAAGTTTGTAGACGACACAACAGTAGTAGGCCTGATTACCAACAATGACGAGACAGTCTACAGGGAGGAGATGAGGGCCCTGGGAGAGTTTTGCCAGGAAGATAATCTCACTCAACGTCAACAAAACAAAAAAGCTGATCGTGGACTTCAGGAAACAGCAGAGGTGAGCACGCCCCTATCCACATCGACGGGACCGCAGTGGAGAAGGTGGAATGCTTCAAGTTCCTCAGTGTACACATCGCTGACAATCTGAAATGGTCCACCCAACCTCAGGAGGCTGAAGAAATTTGGATTGACCCCTAAAACGCTCACAAACTTTTACAGATGTACAATTGAGAGCATCATGTCGGGCTGTATCACCACCTGGTACGGTAACTGCTCCGCCCACAACCGCAGGGTTCTCCAGAGGGTAGTGAGGTCTGCACAACGCATCATCGAGGGCAAACTACCTGCCCTCCAAGACACCTACACCACCCGATGTCACAGGAAGGCCAAAAAGATCATCAAGGGCATCAACCGGCCGGTTCACCCCGCTATCATCCAGAAGACATTTGAGTAGTCAAGGTGACAGAGAGTGACACATTCAATAAATACACCCCTGATCACACGCAAGCACAGTTCACTTGCAAAGCAGCCACATAAAAACAGCATGATCCCTTTGATTGTTGGATAATTCTTTCTCATATCTACGCGCCCTCCTTCTCTCACCTTTTCCCTTCGCTAGTGGACTTCAGTGTACAACACATCTGCTGTCAGTGACCAGGTAAAAAACCTTTCCAAGCCAAACTTTAATATCATATAACAGCTTACTGCTACACACAGCCTACATCATTGTCACCATATTAGCTAACGTCAAGGCAAAATAGCTACTAGAACCGATGCGTTAGTAAACCCGCTACAATCATGCAGTACAGTGTACTGTTAGCAAGCAGTTTAGTAGTTACACCAGTGGGCCCAGTGGCCAGATAGGTTCGGTCTGGCCGGCCAGATAGGTATGTCCTTTCCTGTTTCAGCATGACAATGCCCCTGTGCACAAAGCGAGGTCTATACAGAAATGGTTTGCCGAGATCGGTTTGGAAGAACTTGACTTGCCTGCACAGAGACAGATTGGTATTGTCTGGCTAACTGGCCGGCCAGATAGCTAAGTCTGGACCCAGCTGTCTGGCCGGATCTACCTATCTGGCCTGTCAGACCTACCTGGCCGACCAGACCAGGTAGGTGCGGCCGGCTGGTCAGATAAGTAGGTCCGGCCGGCCAGATAGGTAGGCCCAGCCGGCCAGATATGTAGGTCTGGTCAGATGGCTTGGTCCGGTCGGCCAGATAGGTAGGTGCGGCCAACCCATCTGGCATGCCAAACTAAGCTATCTGGCCGACTGGCCAACCGGACTTAGCTATCTAGCCAGATAGGTAGATCCAGCCGGCCTGGCCAGATAGGTAGTTATGGGCGGCCAGATAGGTCTTGTTCAGATAGGGGGGGGGGGTCTTGTTCAGATAGGTCTTGTCCGGTTCGGGAGGCCAGATAGGTCTTGTCCGGCTGGCCAGATTGGTCTTGTCCGGCTGGACAGACAGGTAGTTCCGGCCTAGCTATGTGGCAGGCCGACCTAGCTATCTGGCAGGCCTGCCTATCTGGCCAGCCGGCCGACGCGACCAGCTAGGTGTGGCCAGCCCGCCCTCCAGGTTTGTTTTTATATTTCAACCTGCATGTTCTGATCCATGTTCTATTTTAGTACCTGGCTACACAGACGCTCATTGACTAGCGCAAGCAGTTTGGATGAAATTATTTGAATAACATGTATGCGTACATTTATTTTGCAACGCTCGTGGGCTCAAGTGGGCAGTGTGATCAGCATGTTATCCTGATGGCTGGGCCGGCTGTGGGGCTGGCTGTGGGGCCTAATCATATAATTATATTTAATTCAATAGCGTCTGTGTGGGCCTAAAATAAAACCGCTAACAGATGTGAAAAAAATGGGAACTGTTCCTAGTAAGAAATATTGTGTAGACATACTGTAAGATTCATTAGTCTCGAAGCAACCTATACATATGATACATTTGATGACTGTGTATTTATTTTTTCAAATTATTTTATTTCCTTTTGTTGCTTAATTGTATAGTTTCTGGTTTATAGTATACTGGTTTGTGGACTGCACATAGCACAGACACATAGTATTGACATTCATTCCGCAGTGGTTGGGAATGGGTAGGGGAGCTGGACAATCATAATGACGATGTTGATCATGATTTTTCCACTACCTCTATGATGAATTACTGAACTATAAACCTATGCTTGAAAACGAATACAAATATAAGTAAAAGAAATAGGTACTTTAATAGCCTTCATTTTAACTGATCTATATTAAACGCTTGTGTTTTACTTTCTAGATGTATTTATTATCTGTGGATGTTTACAGGAAGTTTTTACAGGATTTTATTATATTGGAGTGAAAAGATGTCTTCTAAATAACTAAAATGTGATGTGTATAATATACCCTAGATGACAGATAAGAGGCGCTGTTGTGAAGCCTTTTTTATACTCCTACACCATTGTAAAGCTGTAGAGAAATGTTATATTACAGACACCTTAATGCATAGTATTAAATTATAGTATGTGAACTGAACATAAAAATATATTAAAACATTTTCCTAAAGTATACTTTTTTGAGAATACTAACAATGACAGTTAAATATCATGTAATTTTGTCCTTGAAACAATCAATTGACCACTGCACCAGCCTACAGAGCCCACGGGGCAAGGTGAATGCAGTCTTCTCCTGATCTCTTGGGTCCATAGCAACCTGCCAGTAACCAGTAACCACTGGTGACTAATCTAATACCATTTGTCCTGCTTGAGACTGGTCAGTGAAACCTGAATTCTGGGAGGGGGCTTGCATCCTTATGGGCCATGTGTACTAAATTTGGCGTTAGAGTAGGATGAAGGTTCTGCTAGACAATAATCTGAGGTCAGTTTTGTATCTCCTTCATGGTTTAGAATATACTTTAGGTAAGGAAACCAGTGCTGACCCTAGATCTGTGTCTAAAGGGAACTCCTACCCAAAGATGTCGCTGGTCAAAGACAATTGAACATCACCCTCTAGTGGCCCCATCTTTCTCATCATGACAGTACCACACACAAAAAAATGGATTTGCCTTTAGTATCTGATTTCAAACACACCACAGGATTTGCCTATGGTATCTGTATTCAAACACACAAGTGTGTCAGTTGTAAATATTTATTAAAAACACAAACGTATAGATGTAAATGTCAGAAATCAGTAGTTAGCCTAAATTATCAAGAGACTGAACATCACACATATCAAAGCCAGACCATCCACCCAGAGTGACTGATCTTCATAGGAAAAACAAGTGTTTTTGATTGGCTGTAACATGACCTTTATACAGTAGGATTAGGTGTGTATGTGTGTGTATCCTTACAATTGTAAGTTGAATCAGTGTGGTGGAGACTGCATTATTCTAATTATTGTGAAAATGTTTGTGACGTTCGGAAAAGGAGCATGGTAAAGGAACCCGTTATACTGAGTGAGTGCACAGTCTGAATGGTCACATTCACTTCATAGCCAGGGAACTTAGCACAGCTATTTACTATCCAGTATAAGTAAATACAGCTTGAGTTTCCTGGAATAGGTGGGGCTGTGAGTAGGGGAGTGAGTAAGAGGGAGGAATAAGGTGCAGTAGTCTTTCTTCAGCTCAGTGTGGCTGGCCAGCGTGAGTCCTGTCCGAATTTAGTGCGTAAAAACACCACATTGAATAGGACAGTAAAGTTCGCAAAAACACTACAGTGAACACTATTGTATTTATACCATAGTATACTATAGTATTTTTTCATCTGGGTGTTTACCAAGTAAAAGAATGTTGCCCATCCAGTGTGTCAAGAGTCATGCCAGGACTGCCATTTCAAACTCTTGGACAAGAACTGATAGCTTGTTTGCTACCCTCAGTTCAGCTGCATTCCACTCCATGTACCTTGTACTCATATGGTACATGACACAGAGTCTAAGATAAAGGGGGGGAAAAGTCCAAATGAAACATAATGAAAGTACATTTGAATGACACTAAGTGGCAGTGTTTTTACAACTAATGCCGGTTTGCCTGAGGCTGATGCCATGCAGGTGTTTGTACACATGCATATACACACACTCTCATTCAAATAAACACATACAAGAACACACACATACATGTAATAGTGCCAGATATGCACACAAACATATAAAGTTGGCATTGCTGTTATGATTCCAGTTGTCCTTGATGTCCTTTGTTTAAATTGATTATTATTATTATTGTTGCATTGTTGTTTGCTGTTTCCTTCTGTCTTTTCCTTTTTTTCTCTTTAGTTCATTCTCTTGGTTGTTGGTGCATCGGGGGTTCTTGGGGGATTGGAATTAACTGTATGTCTTTTTTCCGGGGGGGGGGGGGGGGGGGGTTGAGGGACAGCTATTGGGGAACTGTGGGGGGGATCTTGGGGGGTTCGGGTTTCACAAGATTGTGATCATGAAAGAGGAAACTATGACATATATTTTATATCACTATCATGCACACGCACCCTCACACATAAGGGTGGCTCTGTTGCGGAAAGACTTGATGCTGTATTGTTTATCCTTCATGTTCTAATACTTTAATGTTACCCCTTCCTTGTGTTTTTTGTAATAAATAATTAAAAAATACAAAATAAATATATATATATAGTTTGCTAACAAGAAATTTGTGGAGTGGTTGAAAAACGAGTTTTATTGACTCCAACCTAAGTGTATGTAAACTTCTGACTTCAACTGTACCTAGCCTACAAGGCACTGACGCAGACCTTTGGAACATCTACATTTTAAAAAGTGTAATGAATCCATTTAATATAGGCTGCACCATGACAAATCAATGATTTATTTTAAACAGGAAAGAAACATGATATGAAGAAAATGTAGTCTATTTCAGAAGAACAGAATAGCATACTCTGAGTTGTCCTTATGTTAGGCTATGCCATATGGCTGTGGGCTACAGTAGTTAATTTAGTAGGTCCGGCCGGCCAGATAGGTTTTCATCAAGGATCGCGTTCATCTTTCCCTCGATCCTGACTAGTCTCCCAGTCTCTGCCACCACAATGCTTCGTCGTAGGGATTGCGCCAGTTTTCCGTCAGACCTGACGCTTGGCATTCATGCCAAAGAGTTCAATCTTGGTTTCATCAGACCAGAGAATCTTGTTTCTCATGGTCTGAGAGTCCTTTAAGTGCCTTTTGGCAAACTCTAAGTAGGCGGTCATGTGCCTTTTACTGAGGAGTGGATTCTGTTTGGCCACTACCATAAAGGCCTGATTGGTAGAGTGTTGCAGAGATGGCTGTTCTCCTGGAAGGTTCTCCCATCTCCACAGAGGTACTCTGGAGATCTATCAGAGTGACCATTGGGTTCTTGGTCACCTCCTTGACCAAGGCCCTTCTCCCCCGATTGCTCAGTTTGGCCGGGCGGCCAGCTCTAGGAAGAGTATTGGTGGTTCCAAACTCCCATTTAAGAATAATGGAGCCCACTGTGTTCTTGGGGACCTTCAATGCGGCAGACATCTTTTTATACCCTTCCCCAGATCTGTGCCTTGACACAATCCTGTCTCGGCACTCTACAGATTATTCCTTCGATCTCATGGCTTGGTTTTGGATCTGACATGCACTGTCAACTGTGGGACCTTATATAGACAGGTGTGTGCCTTTCCAAATCATGTCCAATCAATTGAATTGACCTCAGGTGGACTCCAATCAAGTTGTAGAAACATCTCAAGGATGATCAATGGAAACAGCATGCACCTGAGCTCAATTGAGTCTCATAGCAAAGGGTCTGAATACTGAATGAATGAATGACAGGAATTAAGGACATGAATGGATTACATTTTATTTTAGTGTCAAATCGTCAGTTGGCAACCAATCCCTTATTGGATTAATTGACACAAACATTACAATAATTCACTGAGATAATTCAGTGATAATCAGTGGTCATTGCATAAAGAGTGAAAAAATGTAAGATAGAAATCAATACATAATAGTAAATAAGGTTATCCAAACAATAATTATATCCCTAGAGCAGTAATAAATATATTGTACATTCATACATATACATATATACACATACATACATACATACTTACACACTGTATATAGACACATACATACATACATACATACATACATACATACATACATACATACATACATACATACATACATACATACATACATACATACATACATACATACATACATACATACATACATACATACATACATACATACATATACACTGTATATCAACACATACATACATACATACATACATACATACATACATACATACATACATACATACATACATACATACATACATACATACATACATACATACATACATACATACATACATACATACATACATACATACATACATACATACATACATACATATACACTGTATATCAACACATACATACATACATACATACATACATACATACATACATACATACATACATACATACATACATACATACATACATACATACATATACACTGTATATCAACACATACATACATACATACATACATACATACATACATACATACATACATACATACATACATACATACATACATACATACATACATACATACATACACACTGTATATCAACACATACATACATACATACATACATACATACATACATACATACATACATACATACATACATACATACATACATACATACATACATACATACATACATACATACACACTGTATATCAACACATACATACATACATACATACATACATACATACATACATACATACATACATACATACATACATACATACATACATACATACATACATACATACATACATATACACTGTATATCAACACATACATACATACATACATACATACATACATACATACATACATACATACATACATACATACATACATACATACATACATACATACACACACACTGTATATCAACACATACATACATACATACACACTGTATATCAACACATACATACATACATACATACATACATACATACATACATACATACATACATATACACTGTATATCAACACATACATACATACATACATACATACATACATACATACATACATACATACATACATACATACATAACATACATACATACATACATACATACATACATACATACATACATATACACTGTATATCAACACATACATACATACATACATACATACATACATACATACATACATACATACATACATACATACATACATACATACATACATACATACATATACACTGTATATCAACACATACATACATACATACATACATACATACATACATACATACATACATACATACATACATACATACATACATACATACATACACACTGTATATCAACACATACATACATACATACATACATACATACATACATACATACATACATACATACATACATACATACATACATACATACATACATACATACATACATACATACATACATACATACATACATACATACATACATACATATACACTGTATATCAACACATACATACATACATACATACATACATACATACATACATACATACATACATACATACATACATACATACATACATATACACTGTATATCAACACATACATACATACATACATACATACATACATACATACATACATACATACATACATACATACATACATACATACATACATACATACATACATACATACATACATACATACATACATACATACATACATACATACATACATACATATACACTGTATATCAACACATACATACATACATACATACATACATACATACATACATACATACATACATACATACATACATACATACATACATACATACATATACACTGTATATCAACACATACATACATACATACATAACAAATACAGAAAAAGGAAACAGAAGGCGTTTGAATGCAGTCAGGCACGAAGAGAAGATTCATGTGGGAGACAAGCCTATACACAATCTATATTCACACGTGCCATTTACCACATAGAAGCTAAATATTTTAATATTTTAATTATAGACAGACATTTTTCCTTTTATTCCAGGCTTTGTCTAAATATTCTGCAAAGGGAAATATACAATGGACAACAAAAAAAATGCAGTTTCTCCTCATGGATCAGCCACATAATGCCAGGGTATGTCTGGTGTGCTTTCTGGAATAAGATCAAGAGTATATCGTGGTACAAAGGGCAATAGAGAATAAAATTTGTTTCATTCTCTATTTCTTCGAGGTCACAATAGTTACATTGTCTTTCAATATGCAGAGGCAAAATCCCTGATCTTACCTGTTTTAATATGCAGGGGCAAAATCCCTGATCTTACCTGTTTTAATATGCAGGGGCAATATCCCTGATCTTACCTGTTTTAATATGCAGGGGCAATATCCCTGATCTTACCTGTTTTAATATGCAGGGGCAATATCCCTGATCTTACCTGTTTTAATATGTAGAGACAATATCCCTGATCTTACCTGTTTTAATATGCAGAGACAATATCCCTGATCTTAACTGTTTTAATATGTAGAGACAATATCCCTGATCTTACCTGTTTTAATATGCAGGGGCAATATCCCTGATCTTACCTGTTTTAATATGCAGGGGCAATATCCCTGATCTTACCTGTTTCAATATGCAGAGACAATATCCCTGATCTTACCTGTGCACATAGCGATCTCTTGCTTTTAGGTAGGTTATACATATCTCACACACGAATTCACCCATAAACAAAAGGTTCTCAATTTGGGTTTATGATTAATCTCCTCCACCCATTTTTTTCATATTGCATCAACAGTTAAAAAAACAATATATATATTTATAGGAAGCTGATGGGATCCTCACGAAGTTGCATAGCTTATAGAAAGGTTGTGCAACATGGGCTCTCATGAAGTGTTTGATTTGATTTTCAAAAATGTTTGCATTGATGTCAGAGTGATTAGAGGGACAATAGAGTGCTGAGTAGCAGGCAGTTAGCAAGTTTGGTAGACTACTAATGACCAACAGCATCAGAGCTTGGAGAACCCTAAACACCTGGACTAAACGGCCACGTGGAATTTGACTGCGGTCATGACTCGGGACCGCTGGTGTGCCGGAAATATGGTCACCATAACAGCCCTACTCCAGCCTCTGACCTTCTCTCTCTCTCTCTCTCATCTCTCTCATCAAGATGTGATGGTACAGTAGATAAACTCGCTATCAGTGTATTATCAATTAGATTTCATCACCTCCTACGTCCTCTCAACACCAAATCTGATGGAAGAAGTTGGTGAGTGACATATGCTGCCCAAAGAGCAAAAGGTTATAAGCCAAGTAAATGAGTGTAACCGCTTCCTGTAGAACACTGAGACACTTCCTCCCCAGTCATTCTCCATTTTCTGTCACTGCATCAACCTACGCTACTTGTTGTCCTTCTGTCTTCCTCTCCTCCCCTCGTTTAATCAGGGGCTTGTTGAGATGATTAACTACACAAGAGGGATTGTTAGTCAGTTACATGAACATGGTCTAATATATCACCCAAACAGATCTTAAAGTTTCACTATACATAAATTGCTCTGCCATTTCCTGGTTTCTAAAACTCTAATAGATCACCCAAACCGCTATGAAATATATCTTTCATAACCCAAAATACTTTTGTTTAAGCTGTTTGAAGCTGGTGTACAAAACTGAAAGTTAAAGAAGCAAAAACAAAACTTAAGAATGGGAAGCATAGAAATAGCACACATAGAACATATATACTTGTTCTTAGACTTGCTTTCAAGTAGAATGATACATCTATAACTCACATTACTATGTGAATGTGGTCGGGTCGCCCAAAAAGTTACACATTGCCACTTTAAACTATCACTTGATGCAAATACACATAATAGTCAATCCTACTGTACCTGAAATGCCCTCTTCTTATAAAGTATCTTCCCGGCCTGCATAATACAATCAAATTCAACAATCACTGTCATCTCCTTGACTAGTACAAACACGACATTATGGTGTTAAATGGATCAGTAGAGGCTGATTATGATGTCCATCTTACCTCTTTTTTTAAGATACATGTATACCCCTGCTGCTGTTGCTACTGCTGCTATAGTGACTACAAACACTACAGCAACGATGGTGCCTGAGACAGTGACAAGAGAGAGAATGTCTATCACTTTATTACCAATGATTCTGTCAGTGCCAATGTATACCGATGACAACCATAAGCATGAGTATTTAGGGCTAGATTCAATCCGATCGCCCCTTTTCGGCTATGCACCTTTTAACAGCAATGTTCCTGCGTTCGCAGAGACCACATTCACAGTAAATGCTGCATATGTCGGCTCAATCGGAAATGACCTTTAAATGCCAATCAAACTGTAACGCAAATCTTCTGTGGTCTGGTTCGAATCTAGCCCTTAAATAAATCAAGATGATATCAGGGCAGAACTGTAAGCAGATATCTGGTCTAAATGAATCTTATGTTTACAGTATATTACCAGCAGATAGTTTATCCGGTGTGATCTCTAGGTAAGTGAGGAACAGGTGTGTGTCTCTCGAAGTATAGAGTTCACAGCTGTAGCTCCCCTGGTGAATCACGGTTAGCCTGTGGAGCTGAAGGCTGCCGGACTCTGACATGTCTTGAACCTGCTCCTTCCACTGGTCATTAATGTACATCTGAGGTGTGCCCTTGGTGTAGGTAGCGGTGAGGATATTGACTATCTGGTTAAACCTCCAGGTGAGGTTGAAGGTCAGGAGGTCAGACTGAGGGATCCTGCAGGGGATAGACACCTCACTGCTAGGAGAACACTGCACCGGATCTGAAATGATGTCATGAGAAAGTACCTTTTTAGCATGTTCTTTGTGTATACTGTCTCACTGTGTTTTTGTCAGTGGTCTAAAGTACTTAAGTAAAAATACTTTAAAGTATTACTTAAGTCGTTTTTTGGAGTATCCATACTTTACTTTACTATTTATATTTTTGACAACTTTTACTTCACTACATTCCTAAAGAAAATAATGTACTTTTTACTCCATACATTTTCCCTGACACCCTAAAGTACTCGTTGCTTAGCAGGACAAAAAAAGGGTTAAATTCACACACTTATCAAGAGAACGACCCTGGTCATCCCTACTGCCTCTGATCTGGCGGACTCTCTAAGCACAAATGCTTCATTTGTAAATATGTCTGAGTGTTGGAGTGTGCCCCTGGCTATCTGTTAATTTAAAAAATCAAGAAAATGGTGTCATCTGGTTTACTTAATATAAGGTTTTTTAATTGATTTATACTTTACTTTTGATACTTAAGTATATTTAAAACCAAATACTTTTAGACTTTTACTCAAGTAGTATTTTACTGGGTGACTTTCACTTTTACTTGAACATTTTTCTAATAAGGTATCTTTACTTTTACTCAAGTATGACAGTTGGGTACTTTTTCCACCACTGGTTTTTGTACAGTTTGCAGACAGATACATTTATGGAATTATTTTGTTGATTGATAAATTGTTTAATTAATTAGTTGATTGATTGATTGATTACCTTGCTGTCTCAGGGTTGCTGTCTCCCCTCGTGTCCCAGAGGTCACGGTACAGATGTTGGTTCGGTCTCTGCTGAACTGTTTCCTACTTGTGATGTCATAAAGGCCCCGGTCATCTACCTTGGTGCTGGTCTGGATGGTTCCGGGGTCCAAGGGCATATCCGAGGGAATGTTAGTGGACCAGGTGAGTTTAGGCTCGGGGTAGATATCTTTGGAGCTGCAGGTGATGATGTCATCTGATAACTGTATGTTCACAAAGTGGACTGGAGCTGCAACAAAGTAGACATTACACATGGAGCAGCCATAAAGTGATCATCACAGACAGACAGATAGACATTCCTTACCCTCCACTGATATGTTAATGAAGGACTCCTTGTTGCCTTTAACAGTGCTGGTGTAACACTTGTATGTACCCTGGTCCTGGAGAGTGATCGCGTTCAGCAGTAGTGATGCGTTTCCTTTGTGTATCTGGTCATTGAACAGGGCTGTTCTCCTTCTGTAATGCAGGCTCTGCTGTTGGAGCTGATCTGTACTGTAGTAGTAGGAGTGGACAGTCAGGTCCGCAACTGGTTTCAGCCAGTGGATGACTTCCTCACTCCCAGGCATAAAGCTGCAGGGCATGACACAATCCTCAGAGAACACACAGGTTACAGAGACGTCTGTAAACAGAAACATACACACACAAGTTAAATGGGCATCTGAAGCAGAGTGGAACAAGCAGACCCACATGTATACTGTAGTGTATTTGTTGACTTTACTGTAGTATTCACTGTAGTGTGCAGTGATATTTACTATAGTATAAGCGCTGTAGTAATATTAACTATAGTATAAACACTGTAGTAAAAGAAAACTGTAGTATATACTATAGAGTGGTGAGGGAGAGGAGTCTACCTGGTCCGGAAACTACTTCACCATTCATTTTCTGGATTCAGGTTCACGCAAACGTCCATTTTAAGCTTTGTTTTACTGTTCACACTTAGTTGATTTCTGGATTGTAAATCGATTCGCTGTCCTTAAATATTTGACATCTGATATATTAATTTCAGTTTCTGAATTGTTCAATCTAACTTTTCACCACCACCTCCTTATATCAGGGCATTAAAACTACAATCTGTGTCCTGAATTGGCCTAGTGTGCATATGCTAGGGCTGTCGCGGTGACCTTATTACCGCCACACCTGCGGTCACGAGTCATGAAGGCAGTCAAATTCCACGGGACCGTTTAGTCACGTTAATTAGACTTCTCCAAGCTCTGATGCTGCTGATGGTCACGGACTACAAAATGAAAACCAGCTATGTCGCAGACACTGACGCCTTGCTTCCAGACAAGCTAAATACGTGTGCGCAGACCAGCTGACTGGTGTGTTTAAGGACATATTCAAACTCTCCCTATCCCAGTCTACTGTCCCCACATGCTTCAAGATGGCCACCATTGTTCCTGTTCACAAGAATGCAAAGGTAAGTAAACTAAATGACTATCGCCCAGTAGCACTCGCTTCAGTCATCATGAAGTGCTTTGAGAGACTTGTCAAGGATCATATCACCTCCACCTTACCTGTCACCCTAGGCCCACTCCAATTTGCTTACCGCCCCAATAGGTCCACAGACGATGCAATCGCCATCACACTGCACACTGCCCTAGCCCATCTGGACAAGAAGAATTCCTATGTAAGAATGCTGTTCATTGACTACAGCTCAGCATTCAACACCATAGTACCCTCCAAGCTTATTAAGCTCAGGGCCCTGGGTCTGAACCCCGCCCTGTGCAATTGGGTCCTGGACATCCTGACGGGCCACCCCAGGTGGTGAAGGTAGGAAACAACACCTACACTTTGTTGACCCTCAACACTAGGGCCCCGCAAGGGTGCGTGCTCAGCCCCCTCCTGTATTCCCTGTTCACCTATGACTGTGTGGCCATGCATGTCTCCAACTCAATCATCAGATGACACAACAGTAGTAGGCTTTGATTACCAACAACGACAAGACAGCCTACAGGGAGGAGGTGAGGGCTCTGGGAGTGTGGTGTCAGGAAAATATCATCTCAGTCAACGTCAACAAATCAAAGAAGATGATCGGGGACTTAAGGAAACAGCAGAGGGAGCACTCCCCGATCCACATTGACGGGACACCAGTGGAGAAGGTTGAACGTTTTAAGCTCCTCGGCGTCCATATCACCAACAAACTGAAATGGTACACCCACACAGACAGTGTGGTGAAGAAGGTGCAACAGCGCCTCTTCAACCTCAGGAGGTAGAAGAAATGTGGCTTTTGCAGATGCACAATTGAGAGCATCCTGTCAGGCTGTATCACCACCTGGTACTGCAATTGCACCGCACACAACCCGCAGGGCTATCCAGAGGGTGGTGCGGTCTGCACAACGCATCACTGGGGGCAAACTACCTGCCCTCCAGGACACCTACAGCACCCAATGTCACAGGAAGGCCAAAAAGATCTTCAAGGACATCAACCACCTGAGCCACGGCCTGTTCACCCCGCTATCATGAAAAAGGCGAGGTCAGTACAGGTGCATCAAAGCTGGGACCGAGAGACTGAAAAACTGCTTCTACCTCAAGGTCATCAGGCTGTTAAATAGCAATCACTAGCACAGAGAGGCTGCAGCCTACATACACATACTTGAAATCATCAAGACTTTAATGAATGGAACACTTGTCACTTTAATAATGTTTACATATCTTGCATTACTCATCTCATATGTATATAGTGTATTCTATCTACTGTATCTTAGTCTGTCACTCTGACATTGCTCCTCCATATATTTATATATTCTTAATTGCATTCCTTTACTTAGATTTATGTGTATTAGGTATTTGTTGTGAAATTATTACATATTACTTGTTAGCTATTGCTGCACTGTCAGAACTAGGGGTGGCAGGTAGCCTAGTGGTTAGAGCGTTGGACTAGTAACCGAAAGGTTGCATCCCTGAGCTGACAAGGTAAAAATCTGTCGTTCTGCCCCTGAACAAGGCAGTTAACCCACTGTTCCTAGGCCGTCATTGAAAATAAGAATTTGTTCTAAACTGACTTGCCTAGTTAAATAAAGGTAAAATAAATCAACTAGAAGCACAAGCATTTCACTACACCCGCAATAACATCTGCTAAACATGTGTATGTAACAAATAACATTTGATTTGATCATTAGTAGCCTACCAAACTTGCTAACTGCCTGGTACTCAGCACTCTGTTGTCCCTTTAATCATTCTGACATCAATGCAAATGTAATTGAAAATCTAATCTAACACTTAGGTGCGACAGCGTTGGGCCAGTAACCGAAAGGTTGCTGGATTGAATCTCTGAGCTGACAAGTTAAAGATCTGTAACAAATCTCCTTTTCATCTGATGAGGAATAGGAAGGATCAGACCAAAACGCAGCGTGGTACGTGTCCATGTTGATTTTAATAAATAAACGGAACACTGCAATAACCAAAAAACAACAAAGCGAGAGCGTGACCGAAACGAAACAGTTCTGACAGGTGAAGACACACAAAACAACTACTCACAAACACAGGTGCGAACAGGCTACCTAAGTATGGTTCTCAATCAGAGAAAACGATTGACAGCTGCCTCTGATTGGGAACCATACCAGGCCAAACACATAGAAGTACAAAACCTAGAACAAAACATAGAATGCCCACCTCAACTCATACCCTAACCAAACCAAAATAGAAACATAAAAAAGGAACTAAGGTCAGGACGTGACAAAAATCTGGATGTGGATGTGGAAAGATGTGGATGTTGATTAAGGCAGCCCCCCGCACCTCTCTGATTCAGAGGGGTTGGGTTAAACACGGAAGACACGTTTCAGTTGAAGGCATTCAGTTGTACAACTGACCCTTCAAGATGAGTAGGCCTAACATGTGAGCTGATGTTATCGTAACATTTCTATAGGCTATGCAATTGCGAGAGAAAACAGAGTGATAGCCTCTATTAAAAAGAGAAGGATCCAATCAGCTTTCTATAGGCTAGGCCTACTAAATGTATCTATCAACTTTCCTAATATTAAGCACATTGCTTTGCTTTACAACAGGAGTATAGCCTACCTGGCTGACATGAAAATGAACCACGAGAAAAGCGTTCTCTGCTATTCCCCCCATCCCCTGTTTCGAGACAGGTCCATGATAATGGTCCATTCTACAAAAAACAAATGACACATATATTTGGGTCACAATATTAGCCTATCACTTGTGAATGATATATTATCACTTGTGAATGATGCCCAGCATAAGGCAAGAAACAATTACACTTTTTCTTGACTTTTTCGAATCTTTGTCGCACACCTCATGTAGCCTAGCCCATAGGCCTACAGTTGAAGTCGGAAGTATACATACACCTTAGCCAAATACATTTAAACTCCGTTTTTTCACAATTCCTGATATTTAATCCTAGTAAAAATTCCCTGTCTTAGGTCAGGATCACCACTTTATTTTAAGATTGTGAAATGTCAGAATAATACTAGAAAGAATGATTTATTTAAGTTTTTATTTCTTTCATCGCATTCCCCGTGGGTCAGAAGTTTACATACACTCAATTAGTATTTGGTAGCATTGCCTTTAAATTGTTTAACTTGGGTCAAACATTTCAGGTAGCCTTCCACAAGCTTCCCACAATAGGGTGGGTGAATTTTGGCCCATTCCACCTGACAGAGCTGGTGTAACTGAGTCAGGTTTGTAGGCCTCCTTGCTCACACACGCTTTTCAGTTCAGCCCAAATGTTTTCTATGGGATTGAGGTCAGGGCTTTGTGATGGCCTCTCCAATATCTTGACTTTGTTGTCCTTAAGCCATTTTGCCACAACTTTGGAAGTATGCTTGGGGTCATTGTCCATTTGGAAGACCCACTTGCGACCAAGCTTTAACTTCCTGACTGATGTCTTGAGATGTTGCTTCAATATATCCACATAATTTTCCTTTCCTCATGATTCCATCTATTTTGTGAAGTGCACCAGTCCCTCCTGCAGCAAAGCCCCCTCACAACATGATGCTGCCACCCCCGTGCATCACAGTTGGGATGGTGTTCTTTGGCTTGCAAGCCTCCCCCTTTTTCCTCCAAACACAATGATGGTCATTATGGCCAAACAGTTTTTTTCATCAGACCAGAGGACATTTCTCCAAAAAGTATCATCTCTGACATCAATGCAAACAGATCAATTGTCCCCATGTGCAGATGCAAATCGTAGTCTGGCTTCTTTATGGCGGTTTTGGAGCAGTGGCTTCTTCCTTGTTGAGCGGCCTTTCAGGTTATGTCGATATAGGACTCGTTTTACTGTGGATATAGATACTTTTATACCGGTTTCCTCCAGCATCTTCACAAGGTCCTTTGTTGTTGTTCTGGGATTGATTTGCACTTTTCGCACGAAAGTACGTTCATCTCTAGGAGACAGAACGCATCTCCTTCCTGAGCGGTGTGACGGCTGCGTGGTCCCATGGTGTTTATACTTGCATATGTTTCTTTAGACGTGTCTACACATAGTGTATGTAAACTTCTGACCCACTGGAATTATGATACAATGAATTATAAGTGAAATAATCTGTATGTAATCAATTGTTGGAACAACTACGTGTGTCATACACAAAGTAGATGTCCTAACCGACTTGCCAAAACTATAGTTTGTTAAAACCTGTTTAGGGTAGGGGCAGCATTTTCACTTCTGGATAAATAGCGTGCCCAAACTGAACTGCCTCCTACTCTGTCCCAGATCCTAATATATGCATCATATTATTATTAGTATTGGATAGAAAACACTCTGAAGTTTCTAAAACTGTTTAGATCATGTCTGTGAGTATAACAGAACTTATTTAGCAGGCGAAACCCCGAGAACAAACCATTCAGATCCTTTTTTTTTAAGTCACTGTCTTTTCAATATTTTTTGATGGGGAATCCAGAATTCGAATCGACTTTCCTGCAGTTCCTACTGCTTCCACTGGTTGTCACCAGATTGTAGAAAATGGTTGAGGTTTTTCCTTTGTGTAATGAAGAAGTACTATAGCTCAGAACGAACGACACTTCATGTGTACCTTTTGATAGAGGCGCGTAACCAGAAAAGTAGCGTCAGTTAGTTTTGCTCCTGCATTGAACACAGATTATCCCGTCTTCAATTTGATCGATTATATACATTTAGAAATACCTAAAGTTGTATTACAAAAGTAGTTTGAAATGTTTTGGCAAAGTTTACAGGCAACGTTTGAGATATTTTGTAGCGATGTTGCGTAAGTTGGAAGCAGTGTTTTTCTGGATCAAATTTTGGATATACAGTGGGGCAAAAAAGTATTTAGTCAGCCACCAATTGTGCAAGTTCTCCCACTTAAAAAGATGAGAGAGGCCTGTAATTTTCATCATAGGTACACTTCAACTATGACAGACAAAATGAGAGAAAAAATCCAGAAAATCACATTGTAGGATTTTTTATGAATTTATTTGCAAATTATGGTGGAAAATAAGTATTTGGTCAATAACAAAAGTTTATCTCAATACTTTGTTATATACCCTTTGTTGGCAATGACAGAGGTCAAACGTTTTCTGTAAGTCTTCACAAGGTTCTCACACACTGTTGCTGGTATTTTGGCCCATTCCTCCATGCAGATCTCCTCTAGAGCATTGATGTTTTGGGGCTGTTGCTGGGCAACACGGACTTTCAACTCCCTCCAAAGATTTTCTATGGGGTTGAGATCTGGTGACTGGCTAGGCCACTCCAGGACCTTGAAATGCTTCTTACGAAGCCACTCCTTCATTGCCCGGGCGGTGTGTTTGGGATCATTGTCATGCTGAAAGACCCAGCCACGTTTCATCTTCAATGCCCTTGCTGATGGAAGGAGGTTTTCACTCAAAATCTCACGATACATGGCCCCATTAATTCTTTCCTTTACACGGATCAGTCATCCTGGTCCCTTTGCAGAAAAACAGCCCCAAAGCATGATGTTTCCACCCCCATGCTTCACAGTAGGTATGGTGTTCTTTGGATGCAACTCAGCATTCTTTGTCCTCCAAACACGACGAGTTGAGTTTTTACCAAAAAGTTATATTTTGGTTTCATCTGACCATATGACATTCTCCCAATCTTCTTCTGGATCATCTAAATGCTCTCTAGCAAACTTCAGACGGGCCTGGACATGTACTGGCTTAAGCAGGGGGACACGTCTGGCACTGCAGGATTTGAGTCCCTGGCAGCGTAGTGTGTTACTGATGGTAGGCTTTGTTACTTTGGTCCCAGCTCTCTGCAGGTCATTCACTAGGTCCCCCCGTGTGGTTCTGGGATTTTTGCTCACCGTTCTTGTGATCATTTTGACCCCACGGGGTGAGATCTTGCGTGGAGCCCCAGATCGAGGGAGATTATCATTGGTCTTGTATGTCTTCCATTTCCTAATAATTGCTCCCACAGTTGATTTCTTCAAACCAAGCTGCTTACCTATTGCAGATTCAGTCTTCCCAGCCTGGTGCAGGTCTACAATTTTGTTTCTGGTGTCCTTTGACAGCTCTTTGGTCTTGGCCATAGTGGAGTTTGGAGTGTGACTGTTGGTTGTGGACAGGTGTGGACAAGTGTCTTTTATACTGATAACAAGTTCAAAGAGGTGCCATTAATACAGGTAACGAATGGAGGACAGAGGAGCCTCTTAAAGAAGACGTTACAGGTCTGTGAGAGCCAGAAATCTTGCTTGTTTGTAGGTGACCAAATACTTATTTTCCACCATAATTTGCAAATAAATTCATAAAAAATCCTACACTGTGATTTTCTGGATTTTTTCTCTCATTTTGTCTGTCATAGTTGAAGTGTACCTATGATGAAAATTACAGGCCTCTCTCATCTTTTTAAGTGGGAGAACTTGCACAATTGGTGGCTGACTAAATACTTAAAGCCTTTTTGTTGGCTGGATTCACAACGAGTGTAGCTTTAATTTGCTATCTTGCATGTGTAATTTAATGAAAGTTAGATTTTTATAGAAATGTATTTGAATTTAGCGCTCTGCATTTTCCCTGGCTATTGGCCAACCTCTACCCCAGAGAGGTTAACAAGAAATTTGTGGATTGGTTGAAAATGAGTTTTAATGACTCCAACCTAAGTGTATGTAAACTTCCGACTTCAACTGTATATGCTTTGATACGGTTTGTATCACAACTAAAGTGTCCAAATAACTTCTTAAAATTAAAACACCTTCATCTGCTTTACAAGGGGTATAGAGCCTAACTGGCATACGTAAGCAGCGCGTGAGTTTCAAGGTTGGAGAAGATCATTTTCACCATAAACATGCACCTTTATATTAAAAGCATTACATGCATAATCGCATTTGCAGTCCCTTTTGATAATGCTGTTTTCCACTCATGGAACATTCACACTTACAGCCTACTGCCATGTGCGCATTCCTGCGCTTATAATGTGAAGAAATAGCCTAAAGTTGATCAACATTTTAAGCTAAACCTTCTGATCTGTTGCGTCAGCCTCATTGCGTAAAAAAACTATTTGATGCTAGTGGTTGTATTAATTTGGGATCTATCGCATCCCACAACTGTCCCAGACTATGTTTTGAATATTTATTTCTCTCACAGAGTAGAATAGGTCAACCTTTGTACTCTGGGGGATAGTAGATTGACATAGGTTAGTGCTTTTGCTGTTCATTAGGCCTACTCATCTTGTTGTCTGACGAAAAGTAAATGTGGGCAGTTCTTCCAATATCTTCAATATGCACCCCGGAATTGGATAAGGACACACGCAGTTGTGTCCTCGAAGTGTCTGTCTTCACTTGTAGCCTGTGAGAAAGGCCAGGTGACTCAGGGAGAAGGGAACAACTGCCACTGGCCACAAAATGAAAAGGTGCTTGAGCAAAAAACAAAGCAGAGCTCATGCCTTTCAAGGGACTTTTTTCAAATCATCATTAGAGTTCCATCATGCAGCCTTACAATGTATTGAAAATCAAAACAGATAGCCCAACGATTGTAGAATAACTAAAGTCACATTAATATCTCTAAGCATATAGGAGTACCTATTTCTTTGTTAACCGCTCAACACAGAATAGCCGCATATGCGCACTCCCTCAAACCATTTGGAGATAAGATTCTTTCTATTTTATTCAGTTTTGTTCAATTGTATTATTCATACAATAACAATATAAAATAATGCCACGGAATTCCTACCAAATCTTGTCTGCTAAATTAACTAGTGTAGCCCATAGCCGTATGACATAGCCAGATCAGGACATAACATAAGGACAACTCAGAGTATACTATTCTGTTCTTCTGAAATAGACTACATTTTCTTCATATCATGTTTCTTTAGACGTGTCTAAAATAAATAATGGTTTTATTGTAAATTTGTATATATTACATGGATTTATTTGACTTTTTAACATGTAGATATTCCAAAGGTTTGTGTGTGTGGAAGCTATGAAATGCTAAATGTGTTTATGTTAATTAACGGTCAATTACCGTGAGACTGACAGTCATTTGCTTGACAGTCACAAGCTGACAAAATTTTGTGACCGCCACAGCCCTACATGTGCGCCCAGCTATACCCTGTCCCAAGCTTGTTTTCCATGGCTTAACTAGCTGACTAGCTGAACTATGGTCATTTTCGCCCTCATTGCCAAACTTCATAAATACTGCACCCTCAACTTCAAAACTCCTTCGCTAGTTATACAGTCATATTACCAAGAAATGTTCTGGTAAGAGACTTAAATGATGTATTGTTTCGTTGAATAGTCATGGCTGGTTCGTACCCTTACAAAAATGTACCATGGGAGTAAAATGAAAGAAATATAACGTCAGGAAAAAATCATGGTACTGGTGCAAATAGCATGGTATTTTCCTGCAACGTTGAATACTCGCTCTGCAATGGAAAAGCTTAGGCCTAGTACCCTTTTAGACCCATTAATCTCATAGTGAAAAATCACAAAACAAATGTTCTAGTAGTGTACCCTCTAAAACCTTGGGACCTGGATAGGGTATGGTGAAAACAATGAAGGGCGTCTGAAACCTTGAAGATTTAAAATAGTTTATCTGGTGTGTCTCTTCAATTCAGTTTGCAGCTGTCTCTCTCTCATTCAATTGACTTGGGTACTTTTATGGAATTCTAAATTCCTAACATACTTGTACTTTGTAAAAATGTATTCATTATCATTTTATCTCAGATACATTTTCATCATGTAAATCTCAACATATCCCTAAAAATAGCAAGTTACAATGTTTCCCTTTGTAAACACTGGGTGCGTTAGTAAATTCGCTTTGGTGATCTACTCTGATTTCAGAGCAAACTCGTCTGAATATGCCAGAGCTCAGAATAACTGATGAATGTACTAACGCTCAACACCCGTTGAATATGGCAAGTGTCAGTAAACATTGGCAAAAAGCGTAATTAAATTGTTGCCAGCAGCACAGTTACAGTCACCAATGCTCTGGATAACATGAAAACAGCCTAACCAGCTCTGCTAGGGTGAGTAAAATGGCCAGAGGGAGGTGTTCTCTCATTTGTGTCTGGAAGTAGCTAGCAAGCTAGCCAATGTTAGCCAGTTAGCTTGGGTGCTTGACTGCCGTTGTGAGGTCAGAACGCTTGGATCAACCCTACTCCTTGGCCAGAGCATCATGTGTGCACTCTGAATTTACAAACTGACAATTTGACAGTGCTCTGGCACCCCAGATTGAATTTAGGAACACACCCTCTGTGTGAACATTCGTTGGTCTTGTCGCCATGACTACTACAGGCTAGCTTGACTGGAGCTAACTTTAGCCGACAGACTTAGATAATTTAATTAATTAAACTATCAAAACATCATCAAAAAATAACAACAATTATATAATTACAGTCCACTTAACTTGGTGTTTCATATTCTATGCTTTATAACTCTCTCACTGTGATGTTAGTGTTTAAAATACTTAGTTTATCTGGTGTTTCTCTCTTCAGTTCTCAGTTAGCTTGGCTCTCTCATTCAACTGACAAGGTAGGCTAGAGGGAGAGCAACTGTAGAGTGAGAGCCTGTGAAGCAACCACTAGTGACTAGAGCGAGCTGAAACAAGTACAACACTCCTTTACTATAAATACTGTAAATTATTTCAAAATATCAAAGATTAGGCTACAATATACTGTATCTCACATTCTCCCACATTTTAGGTTTGCAACACAGGGATCAGGTTTGCAACACAAGGAACCTAAGCTTGAGCAAAAAGCGTTACTATTAATATAGAAAGTATTAGCCTTTTTTCATAGAAACTATTTAAATTTTTCTTTGATGCTACAGACAAACTAGGGCCAACAATAGTACCCTGCCTCTGACTTTATCATAAACTTGTCCGTACTGGTATATAAATTCATCAATATAATACCAACCAACCTCTTTTGATCTTGGACGGTTTATTTATTTAATGCATTATTCTGCCATTGTACTATGGTAATGCTCAATTAATAATGATGGTACCATATGATCATTTTTTGTACCATTTATCATAATTGTGCGTTACCATGGTAGAATGTATAATGCAGGTTAAAACCATGCTATTTCCATGATCCACATCTACATGTATACCATGGTAAAAATGATGCAATAGCATGGTATTATTTGGTGGCATGGCATCATACTTCAAAGCTAAAACCATGGACATTTCCATGATTCAGATCTATACCATGGTATAAATGATGCCACCGTGGTAATATTTAGGTACAATGGCAGTACCATGGTCCCACCATCATACTTCAAGGGTACAACCATGGTACATTTCCATGATTCAGATCTATACCATGGTAGAAGTGAAGTTGTACCATGGTATGAATAAAAGTACCATAGTAGTACCATGGTACATTTTTGTAAGGGTAAGCAAAATATATCATGCTACTTAACGTGAAACCAAGTTCAGTTTTGAGATCCACCGGTGGTCTTAACTGGCCTTGTAACTGTGACAATGGGCTATCTCTCTCCGCTTGGCTCGATGGAATATGTAGTGATTTTTACATTGTTTTTTTTATTGAATTTATTTTGGGCAACAGATATATACAACAAAATGCACAATGTGGTCACAGAGGATATCACTTGAAAGTATTAATTAAAACGCTTACATCCAAAGTGGTCCTCGATGGTAAAAATAACTAACACATAATGATTAAAAGACAAGAAAAAATTACAAACAACCATAAATACATTAATTTATATTGACATCCTAAAAAGTGGCACTATTCACTGCACTTCTCCCTAACCTTAAAAATCAGCCATATTCATTTCACATTAAAACAATCTATTAATTGCACATCATACACATCCTTCAAATAAATCCACCTGACCAGCAGTAGGGGCCACAAGGGGCAGTGGAGTGGTTTCCCTTACTTAGACTGCCATGTCCAAATGAAAACCTTTGCCTGTTTTTTAATGCTATTTTTACTTTTTATTTTCTTGATCTCTAAGGGAAGGCTATTCCATAGACAAATTCCTGTATGGAAAAACGTGCTCCTCGCAGTACTGTTTACTCTTGGGATATTACAAGACGTAACACTAGCTCTGGTATTGCTACTGTGTTGGTTATAGACCATATCAATGTGGTTTTTCATGTAACTTGGGGCACGGTCATTTGAGATGTCAAGCGTGATTAAGTTTAAGTTGGTCCACTCTGGACTCCAAAGGCAACAAGCCCACCTCCCGGAACTCATGTACCCCAATGTGGGTCCTAAGGGGGACATTAAGCATATCCTTGATAACATTATTTTTGCATGACCTGCATTCTCTTTTTCAGCTTTTTTATAGCCCACTCTACCAAGCAGAGAAGGCATAATCAAAATGGTTGAGACAAGTAGTTTAACTTTAATGTTAATATATCTAGCGTTACGATATAAAAATGTCAATTTGTTTGCCATTTTAGAAGGAATTTTAGCAGCAATCAGGTCTCCAGAAAGGGATTGATCTAGAGACACACCAAGATACACTTGTTTTAGATTCAATATACTTGCATGCACAGTTTATTGTTATTTTGTCAGCCCTAAGCAATCTACGTTTTGTTCCAAACAAAATCGATTCAGTTTTTCCCAAATGCAACAAATGTATGTATGTATGACAACAAATCTCTAACAAAATGCAAATCCTTACTCAGGGTCTCCTGTATGTAAACTGTATCCTTCCCTGATATGAGTATAACTGAGTCATCAGCATAAAGCAGGAGTTTGCACTTTACTGCATCTGGCATAACATTAATGTATATAAGAAATAAGAGAGGCCCTAAAATGGATCCCTGCGGTACTCCACAGGATATTTCTTTGGCCTCTGACAGAAGATCACCAACATTACATACTTGTGTTCTGTTGGTCAAGACCTAAACCAATTCACTACTACATCATTTATCACAGTTTAGTACATGAGACCAATCCAAAATTCCAAGGACCTCTACAAAATGTTATTTTGAGTATTGTTTCATAGACCGTACCTTCATGTATTTATTACCTGTCTCTAGTAGCATTTTGGATTTCTTACGGGTACAGTAGGTTACCATATGATCACTAAAAACAATATTTAAGACTCCTGACTGACGTTCTCTTGATCTGATACAATAATCAAATCCAAAGTTGATTTACTGTCAATACACACCCGGGTTGGCTCAACAATCAGTTGTTTTAGACCAAATAACTGACTAAAGTTATACAGGGCATTTACTAGTGTACTTTTCTTGGGTGGTAACTGCACATTTTTATTAAAATCGCCAAGCAGAATACCTTCCCTATCAGCAAATATATTGTGATCACAGCAATTCGATTCAAGTAAAGCATAGAAATTATTCTGCTTAGGAAGCCGATAGTACACACCAACGAATAACATTTAGGAAGGAGTATATCTACAACCTTAAGACCATCCTTTTTCAGATCTGAACAAGGGTTAAAATGCACATAATTCCTAGTAAAAACACACAGGCCGCCACTGTTTTGGTTTCGGGCCAAATTCTATGAATGCTATAACTCGGTTATGTACACAGTTTCATAGCCTTAACCTTTTTTAAATTGACTATCGTATTTGTTATTTAAATCACACTTTATTAGTATAATGAGTAATCCAGGAACGTCACGACAAAACTAGAGAAAATAACAACTACAGAGTGCCAATGGCCACAATGCATGGCTAAATTACTTCCGGACACGAAGGGTCCACAGAGCTCCTCATCCCCCTCACCCCTCTATAGTAATTAGTGTTGTGTTTTTGCAGATAGTAGTATACGGTAGTATTTACTGTAGGGTTGTTGTAGACATTACTGTAGTATTTACTATAGTGTGTTTGTTTTTATTATCTTTGACATAGAAGTGGAGACTTTCTCCTTCAGGCAACCTACTGGAGAAATACTAAAAGAGCACATTTTCCATAACCTGTATGTAGGTAGGACTGGCCCAGCTAACAATGCTACGGACAGAGAATGTTTTTGTAATGTTCGAGTGTCTAGTTTTTCGTTAGATAGGGGAACATTTTATCTATGTTAGCGAAAACTGTCTGAGAACTTTTTTAGCATGTTTTGGTGTTAAAGTTAGAACATTCCCATAATGTCAAGCAGAACTGATCTAGAACCTGGTTACAATGTTCTCAGAATATGCCACATTAATGTTCTAGCTGTATTTTATGGGACGTTGCAACAACATTCATGTGTCCAGTTTTCTGAGGGTTAGGAGAATATTCCATCAACGTTCCACCAAACATACACAGAAGATGTTTGCCATGTTTTGGGAATATACAATATTAGTGTCCTTGACACGTTTCATTGAACGTTTCAAGGACATTTGTGTGTCGTCCAGTTTTCTGAGGGTTAGAAGAATATTCTGTCAACGTCTCACCAAACACACAGACATGGATATAGAACAAGACAATAATGTTCTAGACACGTTTCATGGGAACGTTGTAAGAACATTTCTGTGTATCAGTTGACAGTAAGTCGCCTGATGATTCTAAAGAAACGTTAGCCACCCATTTTTTTTTAAATTACACCTTGTTAGTTGCCAAGCCCATGACTGGTGAACCACTGATGCATTCACAGCTCTGTTTTGTCTGTTGGCAAGGTTACACGCTCACAGTGCTTTTAACATGTTTTTAACATATTTAACACAAGTGATTACATTGGGCATGTTAATTTATACAGAAATTATTATTCAACATGTCGTCACCTGGGATTTGAACTCACAACCTTTTGGTTCACTGCATTCAGATATTCATTCTACATTACCATGTCTGTGGTAGTTATCAGTTACTTTGACTATTCTCTCATCATTGATTTGATAGTTGTCTAATGTTGGTGGGGTATATTTAACCTTTTTTAATGATACTCCTGAATCACTACGATCAATAAAGTTTTTCTTGTGTGTACTTTTACCAGAGCTGATAGTTACTTCAAAGTGCATTGACCCTATTGCTTACACAAGTTGTTTCAGATCTACACAGATCTACACAAGTGCCTAGGGAGGAGGGGGTTAGGGTTTATTCTGGAGAGAGCCTAACTACACTGGTCAAATAAGAACAGGCACTAGAGATATCCCTTATTTGGACAGTGGTTAGGGTGTTCGTCATTGGTGGTGGTCTGGGTTTGAGACGTGCTAGTGGAGTCACCATGCTCTCACATTCCTACTCTCCCCTATCGGGTCTCAATCCCAGACCACCAGCACCAATGACTAACTCCCATATCGCTGTCCAAGAAGGGATATCTCTAGGGCATGTGCTTATTGGACCAGTATAGTATAGGGTGAATGCAATTTGAACTAAATCTCAGCTCTGTTAAAGGTAGACTCAAGAAAATATTTTATTGATCATGGTGATTCAGGAGTATCATTAAAACAGGTTAATATGCCCCACCAACATTAGTCAACTATACAGAAAGCCCTTAAGTTGCTGAAATAGGTGAAGAATATCAATGATGAGAGAATAGTCAGATGAACTTATACCTGACATGGTGGCGAAGCAGGAAGATTGCAGTACCGTGAACCAAGAGGTTGGACTTCAAAAATCCCAGGTTAGGACATGTTGAATAAGAATTACTGCAACATTCTCATTTAACGTGTGTAGAACATTAACAGTTTATATTCTGAGAACATGTCAACCATGTTCTGTGTGTTGTTGGTGGGACGTTGATGGAATATTCTCCTAAACCATAGAAAACTGGACATGAATGTTCCTGCACCATTCTCATTTAAAGTGTCTAGAACATTAATATTTTATGTTCTCAGAACATGGTAACCACATTCTGGGTATGTTTTATTTCATATTTCGAGAATGGTCTCTTGGTGATGGGTTCTGACATCTAAACTTGAAATATCCTTGTTCATGGTACGGAGGGAGAGAGTTGAATGCGAAGGGAATGCATTCTGTCAGAACACATTATTGTTAGACATCAGGTATCCTATGGAAAGGAGAAGGGCCACAGTCTGGTTGCTACACGAGAAGTTAATGATTATCTGTAGGAGGAATGTATATGGTGGAGTCAATCAAGGTTGCATATAAGCCATGGGCTCGGAACATTATTTAATTACTTAATAAGACTCTTGGGTAGGGAATAGGCAGGGTATATGCTAATTAAATACTGTAGTATTTACTATAGTTAACAAAAATTACTTTTGTGCTTTTGCGGACATTACTGCAGTATTTACTACAGAATGCTGTTATAGATAATACTGTAGTATTTACTATATCATTCTACAGTATACTACAACATTCTATAGTAAGTACTGCACATGAGGGATACTTCCTTGTGCAGTATAGTATTCTACAGTATACTACTGTTTAATATAGAATTCTATAGTATTATATTATTCTATAGAAAAGTGTTGTATTTTTTCATGTGAGTGTAATACATACAAAAACGCAGGTCAACACTCTTGGATTTTTTATTGGTATTTGTTCATGGCAATCCTTGATACTGTGCATTACTCTGCCTTTACTCCTGACTCATTTACTCCTGAGATAGCTTAGTCAAAAACTCAGTTATCTAGTCTGTATCACATCCGGCGTGATTGGGAGTGCTATAGGGCGGCGCACAATTGGCCCAGCGTCATCCGGATTTGGCCGGGTAGGCCGTCATTGTAAATAAGAATTTGTTATTAACTGACTTGCCTAGTTAAATAAAAGTTAAATAAAAAACGTTTTAAAATACTGTAAGTTAAACTCTGACAGTCAACAGCAAAATGATCTTGATTTGGGTACATGGCTCTTTAGACAAAGGCTTGGCATAGTACATGTAGATAGACACACCATGCTCCATTCTGGTGTACGTTTGGTCAGACAGTCAGGAGAAACCACTGCCACCTCACCCTGGCCCAGCCACACTCTGACCTGAAGAAAGACTACTGCACCTAATTCCTCCCTCTTACTCATAGCACAGCATCACCTATTCCAGGAAACTCAGAGATTTATTTGTACTGTATATTAAATAACTGTGTCACGTTCCTTGGGTATGAAGAGAATGTGACCACTAAGTAGCTGTGCCAAGTTCCTTGGGTATGAAGAGAATGTGACCACTAAGTAGCTGTGCCAAGTTCCTTGGGTATGAAGAGAATGTGACCATTCAGGCTGTGCACTCATAAAATAATAACTTGTTCCTTTACCATGCTCCTTTTCTGAACATCAAACATTTTCACAATAATCATAATAATGCAGTCTCCTCCACACTGTAAAAAAATGATGTTGATTCAATGTACAATTATAAGGCAACCAGCTGCAATAGGATTGTGAGTTGACTCAACATAATTTTTACACAAACTTTTTGTTGTGAGTTTGCTCAACCACATTTCTGTTTGAGCACAATCCCATTGCAGCTGGTTGCCTAAGTTGAATCAACATACTTTTTTCCAGTACAAAGTCTGTGCGTAAATGGTTTTGATTTGACAAATAAAACACTAATATTCCTGAAGATCACATTAAGTTCTCTGTGCTGTGGGTGAGCTGCCTAAAGTAAACTATGATAAGATGCAGTAATAATGAGCAGTTTAAAAAAACAGACAGACTGTGATGGTTATTGTTACTCACCTCCCCCGTCTGTGAGACAGAAGCTTGACAGTAGAATCACCATGACTAGACCTTTTGACTTCATGGTGACCTGACTCCAGCACGGTGTCTCTGTGTTTTAAATGGTTGTAAATCCAAAACACAACTCAGTTGTTAACGTCACACCTGTCACTCCCTTATCAAGTCAGATTGTATCAGTAGTATCAGTAGTATCTGTTCAGGTTGGGCGTGGAAATTAGTCATGTTCTGAAAGTGATAGTTTAAAGAGTGAGTACACACGTACACACACACACAGTACCAGTCAAAAGTTTGGACACACCTACACATTCAGGTGTTTTTCTTTATTTTCACTATTGTCTACATCGTATAATAATTGTGAAGACATCCAAACTATGAAATAACACATATGGAATCCTGTAGTAACAAAAAAAAAGTGTTAAACAAACCAAAATAGATTTGATTTTAGATTCTTCAAAGTAGCCACCCTCGGCCTTGATGACAGCTTTGCACACTCTTGGCATTCTCTCAACCAGCTTCATGAGGTAGTCACCTGGAATGCATTTCAATTATCAGGTGTGCCTTGTTAAAAGTTAAGAAGGAATAAATGAATGTGTTTGAGCCAATCAATTGTGTTGTGACGAGGTAGGGGTGGTATTACAGGAGATAGCCCTATTTGGTAAAAGACCACGTCCATATTATGGCAAGAACAGCTCAAATAGGCAAAGAGAAACAACAGTCCACCATTACTTTAAGACATGAATGTCAGTCAATGTGGGAAATTTCAAGAACTTAAACATTCTCTTCAGGTGCAGTCGCAAAATCCATCGAGCGCTATGATGAAACTGGCTCTCATGAGGACCGCCACAGGAAAGGAAGACCCAGAGTTACCTCTGCTACAGAGGATAAGCTCATTAGAGTTACCAGCCTCAGAAATAATGCAGCCCAAATAAATGCTTCAGAGTTCAAGTAAAAGACACATCTCAACATCAACTGTTCAGAAGAGACTGCATGAATCAGGCCTTCATGGTTGAATTGCTGCAAAGAAACCAATACTAAAGGACACCAATAAGAAGAAGAGACTTGCAAGGGGCTAAGAAACACAAGCAATGGACATTAGACCGGTGGAAACCTGTCCTTTGGTCTTATGAGTCCAAATTTGAATCTCTTTGTGAGAGGCAGAGTAGGTGAACGGATGATCTCCGCATGTGTGGTTCCCACCGTGAATCATGGAGGAGGTGTGATATGGGGGTGCTTTGCTGGTGACATTGTCAGTGATTTATGTAGAATTCAAGGCACACTTAACCAGCATGGCTACCACAGCATCCTGCAGTTTGTGCTTAGTGGGACTGTCATTTGTTTTTAAACAGGACAATGACCCAACACACCTCCAGGCTGTGTAAGGGCTATTTGACCAAGAAGGAGAGTGCTACATCAGATGACCTGGCCTCCACAATCCCCCGACTTCAACCCAATTGAGATGGTTTGGGATGAGTTGGACCGCAGAGTGAAGGAAAAGCAGCCAACAAGTGCTCAGCATGTGTGAGAACTCCTTTAAGACATTTGGAAAAGCATTCCAGGTGAAGCTGGTTGAGAGAATGCCAAGAGTGTGCAAAGCTGTCATCAAGGCCGAGGGTGGCTACTTTGAAGAATCTAAAATATATTTAGATTTGTTTAACACTTTTTTGGTTACTACTTGATTCCATATTTGTTATTTAATAGTTTTGATGTCTTCACTGTTATTCTACAATTTAGAAAGTAGTAAAAATAAAGAAAAAACATTGAATAATTAGGTGTGTCCAAACTTTTGACTGGTACTGTATATCCCTCATTGGCCTATCCCTCTGTTCTTTCACATATCTACTATTCACAAAGAACCTGTCAGAATCCCTCAACCTTGATCCACCCTCCTCTACTGTATTTAGTACCTGAGCATATGACATCTTCTGCACTACTCTGACCCTGGCCACCTCAACCTGCCTCTCTGACCCTGGCCACCTCAACCTGCCTCTCTGACCCTGGCCACCTCAACCTGCCCTCTCATACTGGACACCTCCAATCCCCAGCAACATGGGCAACCCTACAGTTGGCACACATACATTTTTGTTCCATGTCCTCCTGCACACTTTCCACATCTTGGATTCTCCCTCCCACACGCAGCTGCAACATGCCCATAAACGTGACACCTATAACACCTCAGTGTATTCAGCACAAGAGCTTTAACGGCATAACTCATATATACAAACATTAGTTTGTCAGGTAAAGACTCTAAATCAAAGCTCAAAAGAACAGACTGTGTCACCTCTGTTCCACCATGCTCCCCACCAGGTCTGCTTCACACCAACTGCTTCACACAAACTGTGGGCGTCACAAACACCAGGAATCTTCTACTTAAATTGCTCCACCTCCACACTTAACGCTACCCCAACAATGACTCACTTCAATGGTGCCATAAACCTAAGAGCAAAGCAAGATACAGATCTTTCCCCAAGTTACGTCACATGGAGTGCCTGCTCCCTCTGATCTGAGGAAACACAAACAAACATTACAAGTCCACTTCAAGTTGCCTTCACCGGCTCAACAGCACCCACCATCTTTTCCACCCAACCTGAAACCACTCATGGATCAGCCAAAAGGCCTGGTTCCATCCTCTCAAAAATCTCGATCCCATTGAACCAAATGTATTTTTGCCATAACCATATCCATCAATGCAAGGCTCAGGCTCCGGGCTCCTCACAACAACTTCTACCCCTTCCGTTTCACTTACATAACTCGAACTGGCGTCCGGCTCACTCTGTTAGAACTTGATACCAATCTTCCTCGACATACGCTCTCCTTTGTTGTTGCTAGCTTCAGAAGATTCAAACTCATCCTCTGCCTCACTCAGTCTTTTCAACCTCCTCTCTCTTTCCCTCTAATTCTCCTCCCTTAACCAATTATCTGACTCCTTCTGAAAATAGTCCTCATCTGGCAGCTTCATTAGCTTCTTATGGCTGGGGGGCAGTATCTGTAGTAGTAAACTGCCTGCTACTCAGGCCCAGAAGCTAAGATATGCATATAATTAGTAGATTTGGATAGACAACCCTCTGAAGTTTCTAAAACTGTTTGAATGATGTCTGTGAGTATAACATAACTCATATGGCAGGCAAAAACCAGAGAAAAAATCCAATCAGGAAGTGGAAAATCTGAGGTTTGTAGTTTTTCACCTCTTTGCCTATCCAAGATACAGTGTAAATTTGGTCCGATTGCACTTCCTAAGCCTTCCACTCGATGTCAACAGTCTTCAGAAACTTGTTTGAGGCTTCTACTGTGAAGGAGGAGAGAATGAGAGCTGTTTCAACCAGAGGTCTGACTCTGAGGTCTGCCAGTGAGAGGTAGCTGCATTCCATTGCATTTCTAAATCAAATCAAATCAAAATCAAATGTATTTATACAGCCCTTCGTACATCAGCTGATATTTCAAAGTGCTGTACAGAAACTCAGCCTAAAACCCCAAACAGCAAGCAATGCAGGTGTAGAAGCACGGTGGCTAGGAAAAACTCCCTAGAAAGGCCAAAACCTAGGAAGAAACCTAGAGAGGAACCAGGCTATGTGGGGTGGCCAGTCCTCTTCTGGCTGTGCCGGGTGGAGATTGTAACAGAACATGGCCAAGATGTTCAAATGTTCATAAATGACCAGCATGGTCAAATAATAATAATCACAGGCAGAACAGTTGAAACTGGACTGGGGACAGCAAGGAGTCATCATGTCAGGTAGTCTTGAGGCATGGTCCTAGGGCTCAGGTCCTCTGAGAGAGAGAAAGAAAGAGAGAGAGAGAATTAGAGAGAGCATACTTAAATTCACACAGGACACCGGCTAGGACAGGAGAAGTACTCCAGATATAACAAACTGACCCTAGCCCCCCGACACAAACTACTGCAGCATAAATACTGGAGGCTGAGACAGGAGGGGTCAGGAGACACTATGGCTCCATCCCCGGACAGGGCCAAACAGGAAGGATATAACCCCACCCACTTTGCCAAAGCACAGCCCCCACACCACTAAAGACAAAGGAATTCTCTGGTTGGAACATTATTGAAGATTCATGTTAAAAACATCCTAAAGATTGATTCTATACATCGTTTGACATGTTTCTACAAACTGTAATGGAAATGTTTGACTTTTCGTCTGGACCTAGTGCTCGCTCCTCATGAATTTGGATTTGTGAACCAAACGTGCGAACAAAAAGGAGCTATTTGAACATAAATGGACTTTATCGAACAAAACAAACATTTATTGTGGAACTGGGATTCCTGGGAGTGCATTCTGATGAAGATCATCAAAGGTAAGTGAATATTTATAATGCTATTTCTGACTTCTGTTGACTTCACAACATGGCGGGTATCTGTATGGCTTGTTTTTGTGTCTGAGCGCTGTACATGGTGTGGTTTATTCGTAAAGTTTTTTTGAAATCTGACACAGCGGTTGCATTAACTTCATATGGCTGCAGTGGCAGTATTGAGTAGCTTGGATGAAAAGGTGCCCATTGTAAACGGCCAGCTCCTCAGTCTCAATTGCTAATATATGCATATTATTATTAGTATTGGATAGAAAACACTAAAGTTTCCAAAACTGTCAAAATATTGCCTGTGAGTATAACAGAACTGATATTGCAGGCGAAACCCTGAGGAAAATCAAAACAGGAAGTGGCTTCTATTTTGAAAACTCCATGCTCCATAGCCTCCCTTTGCTGGATTTAAAGGGATATGAACCAGATTCCTTTTCCTATCGCTTCCTCAAGGTGTCAACAGTCTTCAGACATAGTTTCAGGCTTTTATTTTGAGAAATGAGCCAGAACGATAACATCGCGTCAAGTGGTCACATGAGTTTTGCTCGCGCAACAGAGTTTGGATAGGTATTGCTTTTCCCTCTCCTACTGTGAAAGACATTTGCGGTTGATATATTATCGATTGTATATTTTAAAAACAACCTGAGGATTGATTATAAAAAACATTTGACATGTTTCTGTGGACATTATGGAAACTATTTGGAATTTGTCTGCATTGTCGTGACCGCTCTTTCCTGTGGATTTCTGAACATAACACGACAAACAAACGGAGGTATTTTGGATATAAAAATAATCTTTATGGAACAAAAGGAACATTTGTTGTGTAACTGGGAGTCTCGTAAGTGAAAACATCCGAAGATCAAAAGGTAAACTATTAATTTGATTGCTTTTTTGATTTTCGTGACCAAGCTTCCTGATGCTAAGTGTACTTAATGTTTTGTCGTGCGATCGATAAACTTACATAAACGCTTGGATTGCTTTCGCTGTAAAGCATAATTTAAAAATCTGACACGACAGGTGGATTAACAAAAGGCTAAGCTGTGTTTTCCTATATTGCACTTGTGATTTCATGAATATAAATATTTGTAGTAATATTTATTGAATGTAGCGCTATGCTATTCAGCGGTTATTGATGACACTTATCCCGATAGTGGGATTGCAGCCTTAAATAATACCCTCAAAACACCATTCTCAATGTCAACAGTGAAGAGGTGACTCCGGGATGCTGGCTTTCTAGGCAGAGTTGCAAAGAAAAAGCCATATCTCAGACTGGCCAATAAAAATAAAAGATTAAGATGGGCAAAGAACAGAGACACTAGACAGAGGCCAGCATCCCGGAGTCACTGTTGACATTGAGATTGGTGTTTTGCGGGTACTATTTATTGAAGCTGCCAGTTGAGGACTTGTGAGGCGTCTGTTTCTCAAACTAGACACTCTAATGTACTTGTCCTCTTGCTCAGTTGTGCACCGGGGCCTCCCACTCCTCTTTCTATTCTGGTTAGAGCCAGTTTGCACTGTTCTGTGAAGGGAGTAGTACACAGCATTGTACCAGATCTTCAGTTTCTTGGCAATTTCTCGCATGGAATAACCTTCATTTCTCAGAACAAGAATAGACTGTTGAGCTTCAGGAGAAAGTTCTTTGCTTCTGGCCATTTTGAGCCTGTAATCGAACTGAACAAATGCTGATGCTCCAGATACTCAACTAGTCTAAAGAAGGACAGTTTTATTTTTTCTTTAACTTCTCTGGGATATGTGGGACGGTAGCGTCCCACCTCGCCAACAGCCAGTGAAATTGCATGGCGCCCAATTCAAAACAACAGAAATCTCATAATTAAAATTCCTCAAACATACAAGTATTATACATCATTTTAAAGAAACTTCTCGTTAATGTGTCTGATTTCAAAAAGGCTTTACAGTGTAAGCACACCTTGTGATTATGTTAGGTCAGCGCCTAGCCAAAGAAAAACATACAGCCATTTTCCAAAGAAGGAGAGGTGTCACAAAAGTCATAAATAGCGTTAAAATTAATCACAAACCTTTGATGATCTTCACCGGATCCCACTCCCAGGACTCCATGTTAAACAATAAATGTGTGTTTTGTTCGATAAAGTTAATCTTTATGTCCAAAAACCTCATTTGAAATTGGTGTGTTATGTTCAGAATTGCATTGTCTCAAACAAACATCCGGTGAAAGTGCAGAGAGCAACATCAAATTACAGAAATTCTCATCATAAACATTGATGAAAGATACAAATGTTAAACACACAATTAACGATCAACTTCTCCTTAATGCAACCACTGTGTCAGATTTCAAGAAAGTTTTACGGTAATAGCACACCATGCAATTATGTTAAGTCAGCGCCTAGCCACAGAAAAACATACAGCCATTTTCCAACCAAGAGAGGTGTCACAAAACTCAGAAATAGCGTTATAAATATTCACTTACCTTTGATGATCTTCCTCGGAATGCATTCCCAGGAATCCCAGTTCCACAATAAATGTTTGTTTTGTTCGATAAAGTCCATAATTTATGTTCAAATACCTCCTTTTTATTTGCGCGTTTAGTTCACAAATCCAAATTCACAAGGTGCAGGCACTTAGTTCAGACGAAAAGTCAAAACAGTTCCATTACAGTTCGTAGAAACATGTCAAACGATGTATATAATCAATCTTTAGGATGTTTTTATCGTAAATCTTCAAAAATGTTCCAACCGGACAATTCCTTTGTCTTTAGAAATTAAAAGGAATGGAGCTCGCTCTCACGGCCAGGTGCGTGACCTAGCTCATGGCATTCTGCCAGACCCCTGGTTCAAACATCTCTTATTCGCTCCCCCTTCATAGTAGAAGCCTGAAACAAGGTTCTAAAGACGGTTGACATCTAGTGGAAGCCGTAGGAAGTGCATTATGGCAATCGCAATCAATTGAAAAACTACAAACCTCAGATTCCCCACTTACTGGTTGGATTTTTTCTCTGGTTTTTGCCTGCTATATGAGTTCTGTTATACTCACAGACATCATTCAACATTTTTAGAAACTTCAGAGTGTTTTCTATCCAAATTCAATAATCATATGCATATTCTAGCTTTTGGGCCTGAGTAGCAGGCAGTTTACTCTGGGCACCTTATTCATCCAAGCTACTCAATACTGCCCCCCAGTCCCAAAGAAGTTAATCAGCACAACAGTTTTCAGCTGTGCAAACATAATTGCAAAAGGATTTTCTAATGATCAATTAGCCTTTTAAAATTCTAAACTTGTATTAGCTAACACAATGTGCCATTGGAACACAGGAGTGATGATTGCTGTTAGTGGGCCTCTGTACGCCTATGTAGATATTCCATTAAAAAAATCAGCCGTTTCCAGCTACAATAGTAGTTTACAACATTAATAATGTCTACATTGTATTTCTGATCAATTTGATGTTATTTTAATGGACAAAAAAAGGCTTTTCTTTCAAATACAAGGACATTTCTAAGTGACCAACCTTTTGATCAGTAGTGTAGGTGACAGCCACACGGTGGTACCACAGATAGAACAATGAGACAGATATTTCACTGGGTGTATATTAAGCAAAAACATAAATGCAACATGTAAAGTGTTGATCCCACGTTTCATGAGCTGAAATAAAAGATCCCAGTATTTTTGATACACACAAAACCGGATTATTTGGGCACAAATTTGTTTACATCCCTACATCTTCGCCAAGATAATCAATCCACCTGATAAGTGTGGCACATCATTTATCCAATCAAATCAAAACATACACACACACACAAACAGAGAGCGGAATACATCAGAAAAGAGGGCAGAGAAATCACAGGACAGGATGGAGCAACACATGGAATCAGCACCAGGGGCCTGTTGCACAAAACTAGGATAAGGGATTAAGCCAGGATATCTTGGTGATCCTGGCTCAATTGATCCGTAATCCGGTTGCACTAAAGATGGATAGGGGGCAGGAGGATATGTTATGGTATAAATTACCATGGAGATTTATTCTGTGGAGCTAGCCTGCTCCAGACCAGGCTAAATTCCAGGATCTATTTAATCTCATCCCTAATGTCAGTCAGCAGTCACCACAAATGGAAACCAATAGTTATTTCACTGCTCACTATACATTGTTATCACATATAACGAGACCCACTTATTATTTAAACGTTTGTGATCATTAATTTCAATGATTTTGGATAAAAAATGATTTTTAGATGTTGCTATCATTAGATAATTTACAGTTTCCCATAGACTATAAGGCTATATATAAAATATTAGGGCCACAGAGGTGAAAAAAACACAAGTCATAATATTGTAACCAGTTGTTTTAGAGGACAGTTGTTAAAATGACAGATGTGGGGCATTGTGAAATTGTACTTCAGTATGGTTTCATAAACAAAGACATGCTGATGTGCCAGAATATTAAGTATCACATTGTCATAAGTATCAAAACTGTAAAAACAATATGTAGCTTTTCTGCAGAAAGAACCAGCCTCATAAATTTATGACTTTATCCTTTTTCTTCAGTGTGGCCCTAGTACTCTGTCATATAAACAAATACACATTCCATATGAATATAAAAACACAATGTGTAACATTATGTTCCTTTATTGAATAAGGACAAAACAAAGCAGGTAAACCATCAGCTCCTTTCGAAACTGAAGTCACAGTGACTCTACAAGATGGAAAGCACAGAATCGAAGCATTTTATACAAAATGATACATACACATTCAAAGGTCTGTATATAACACACCCTGCATGTCTGCACACTAAAATAAATGCAGGACAAATCCATACACATCAACTGAACAGACAAATGAATGGATGCAGTAGCCTCCCTGCAGCCTTGTATTACACACAGTATACCGCACAAACATCATAAGAGGCCAAATTTGTCAAAAAACGAACCCAAAAAAAAACCAAATTCCTCTGCCACCGCAGGACATATTTAACCAAAATTGAAAGCACACATACTAACTAAAATAATTCAACACATATTGGTCCCTCAGCAGCCGACCACTGTCGTCATCAGGGAAGATTGCCGGATTGTCCCAGTCCATGGCTGGTGGCACTCTGGGGGCCCTCTCCTTCCTCAGGCAGGCCACATTGTGGAGGACAGCACAAGCCACAGTAATATCACATGCCCTAACAGGGCTGACCCTTAATTTGTGAAGGCAGTGAAAGCGTGCCTTCAGGAGGCCAAAGGTCATTTCAACTCTGGCCCTGGTCCTGGCATGGGCATGGTTGTAGGCCTGCTGTGCTTCCTGGGGGTCTGTGAAAGGTGTCAGGAGAAAAGGCTGGCAGCCATACCCCCTGTCTCCCAGCAACACACCAGAGAATTCACCTGTCAACACAAAATCTCATCATTACTACCTCATAAACACAGTGATATTCTTGACACAGCCATGATGGTTATAAATAGGGGTTGTGTGGCTTACCTTGTGATAGGCACTGATAGATTTCAGAGGCCCGAAAGATTCTGGAGTCATGGACTGAGCCAGGCCATTTTGCCACAACATTGCTGATCACACAGTCAGCATTGCAGACCATCTGAAATCATAAGATGAGGAATATTACACCAATCAATGCACATCACTGGCAATGCAGAGTGTTCGTCAATGGACAATATCAAAAAGTTATGTTCACCTGAACATTAATGCTGTGAAAGGATTTCCTATTCACAAAATCGGCCTCATGGGCACCTGAGGGGGCTTTTATCCTTATGTGTGTGCAGTCCACTGCACCAATGACATTGGGGAAACCTGTCACACAAAGTAATGAGTATCCTACTATGTGTTAACAGTTGTCCTGTAATTTGTAGATCCTCTTACCTGCAATCCTATAGAACTCCTCTTTGATGTCACAGAGTCTTCTGTGGCCAGGGAAGGAGATGAAGACATCTGCTAATGCTTTGATAGCCAGACACACACTCCTTATTGTGCGGCAAATTGTGGCCTTGTTCAGCTGTTCTGCATCCCCCACTGAGTACAGGAAGGCTCCACTAGCAAAAAAGCGCAAGGCCACACAAACCATTTGCTCCACACTCAGTGCATGGCTCCGTGCAGTGCGGTGCTTAATCCTGGGACCCAGTAGTCTGCATAGATACCTGATGCCATCTGCAGAAAACCTGTATCTTTCATATAGATGGTCATCAGGGAAGGCCAGTGGGTCCAACCGGTCCCTGAAGACCCTTTCTCGCCTGAAGGCTCTCCTCAGCACAAGTGCTTCTTCATCCAGCACATCTCGCACAAATGGGCATGCCATTGTCAGAGCAGAAAGGAACACACAATTTTGGGCCTTCATATAGGCTAGTGGCCACACCTGGTGCTGGGGGGGTGGGCAAAAGAGGGCGATGCCTTATAACGATGACTTGGTTGTACTGATTGCTGGGAAAATAAAAAAAAACCTTAGAAAGATGCCACCGTCCTGTGTGCTCACAATAAGAGCTCATATGTCATGGCTCTCTTGACTTTACGAGAATATACCTCATTTTTATTTTGAGCTGTGTCATCTTCTTGGAGCTGGGGGAGGAAAGAAAAATAATGATTAATACATTTGTGTTACAGTTAGCATACAGTGTACATTGAAGGCATATCTCACCTCCCTCTCAAGTTTTTTTTATTTCAAGGTCCAGTTTCCTAATTGTCCTCTTTTTTATTTCGAACTCCAGTGCAAGATTTTCCATCTTTTTCTTCTTGTACTGAATGTCTATGTCTGCCAGTTCTATTTGGCGCCGGAGGTGGTTGCCATACAACTTTCTGATAGCTTGTGAGCTCTGTGAACACAATACAATTAGCGCAGCTGGAATTTGGCAGGATGTGGTGTCCTTTTATTAATACGCACTATGTTGCCAGGCTGGTTTTCCCACTGTATAGCATCTGGGTCCTGTAAAAGAAATTAGATTTTTTGATTTTGATGAGGACTCCTCACCATTGTAGAGTAAATAGTACTTTCACAGTCTTAACATGATACCTCATGCCTTCTGGAATCCAGAGAGATGGTCTCCTCCTCATCATCGTCTCCATCATGTGCTGTTGCTGCTGCACTGGGGCCTTCACCCTATCACATTTAATCGGATTCATATTGAAGCTAGTAGACAAGACATGCCAGGCCTACAGTATGCCTTTGATGGAGTACTCACTGGATCAGCATCGTCTGGTGCTTGTGCTGGTGGCTCTAACAGGAACACAGTGCTGCCAGACACTGCAAGGCAATAGGTAAACCAAAGTCAGACAGTCCAAATTGATTCAATATGAATGTGGTTGTATCCCATGTAGAGATGGAAGGACATACCTTGAATGAAGCGGGTGGCATCTTGGGAGGAACCTATGCTCGTCTCTTTCCCCCCAGGGATCCCCTCTAAGACGGGCCTGCCTTTATTTAGCTCCAAGGCCATGTCCTCTGCTGGGGTAAGGTCAGCCTTTGGTGACCCACCACCCGTGCCTTGTCTGTGGGTATTCTTTTTCACTGCTAAAACAGTACAGACAATGTGTGAGCAGGCACCTTCTGGGTACAATATATGCTTGTGCTTTGTTAAATATTAGTCAGGGACCATACCATTCTGCAGAATGTTCTTGTATTTGATTTTGACCTGCTGCCATGTCCGTTTTGGCCCGTTCATGTTTAATCTACACACACACACACACACACACACACACACACACACACACACACACACACACTTAATGGAGTCACACTGCAAAAAATTACTTGGTATTTTTGTCTTGTTTTCAGTAAAAATATCAAAAAATTTATCATAGCTTTATACAGTGTGATGGAGTTACTTTACACAATTTCACTCATATCTGCAGTGCATTTCAATAACAAATTTAACCGTTTCATAATTACAGTACAACTGCATTTTTGGAGATGTGAATTAAATATTTGAATTGTAATTGTGATGTTTCAGCGGAGCGGTGAGTGTGTAATTGTGCACTACTTACGCATTCAGGCGGTCTGCAATACTTTGCCACGCTTTTTCTCTTTGCTTTATCACTGTGGCGGTGTTGCCTTTCTTCTTAATTATATCTTTTACCTCCTCGTATGCCTCCATGAGGATTTGTGCTTCCGACGGGGAAAAGTACGCGGCTCTAGTTGCCATGGTAAATCAGTTAATCTGTGATCTGTGGCGGGGTCTATTTGAGTGAGCCGTGAGCGCGCACCTATCCAGGATTGGTTTCACCTGGCTTAATGAATCCGTGTCTGCTCATCCTGGCTTGGTCTTTGTGCAACCAATTAAGCCTGGACGCACATGTTTTGGCTTCATTGAGCTCAGCTGAGTCATTTATCCCGGATGTCTTAATTCTACTTTTGTGCAACAGGCCCCAGGGCGTGACAAATACAAAAACATAGAAAAAAGAACATAGAATGCCCACCCAACTCATACCCTGACCAAACCAAAATAGAGACATAAAAAGCTCTAAAGTCAGGGCGTGACAGTTTCCCAGTTTATAAAAGCAGAAACACTTAACGATCACACATAATGATACCAACAAGTATTCCGCTGTTCTTTACCTCTTTATAACTTTTATTTTAAACTTTTACCTTTATTTTAGCAAAGAGTCCCACTGAGACGAAGGTAGAGACCAAGGGAACCCTGCATGACCAACCATAATTATTCTACATATTAAATACTTCAATCAAAAGTACAAAATGTTGATCAGAGTTATCTGGCTAACTTATTGATTCAGGTCTGTAAAAAACACCCTGGTGTTGGTTTGTGTTCTGGTTAGGATTTTTAGGGTTAGTGTTAGAAAGGAATGGACTAAATGACTTCATATTATTATTAAGTCTATAAAGTGTGTGTGTGTGTGTTCAGTGCTTTATTGTGTATAGCTCTGTAGTGACTGAGTCACTTCCTATAAAAAAGAGAGAAGGAGAGAATGAAAAGCAGACTTGCGTGAGATAGTTACTACCCTGGTCCATTTTAAGAGAACATTAGGGAGGAAGAGGGGAGAGAGGAGGCCAAAGAGAGAACTGCTCCCAACTTCTTTTGAGAGTGAGGAGTTTGACTGGACTGAACCAACGGGTTACTTGGAGAACAAACACACAGAAAAATCCCTGTGCTTTGAGGGAGAGTCAGGGGGGTAATTAGTTCGGGGGTGGGTATGACCAGTGGTGGAAAAAGTACACAATTGTCATACTTGAATAAAAGTAAAGATACATTCATAGAAAATGACTCAAGTAAAAGTCAATGTCACCCTGTAAAGTTCTACTTGAGTATAAGTCTAAAAGTATTTGGTTTCAAATATACTTAAGTATCAAAAGTAAATGTAATTGCTAAAACATACATACGTTTCAAAAGTTAAAGTTAAAGTATAAATCATTTCAAATTCATTGTATTAAGCAAACAAGATGACACCATTTTCTTGTTTTTTACATTTACGGAATACCAGGGGCACGCTCCCACACTTATAATTTACAAACAAAGCATGTGTTTAGTGAGTCCTCCAGATCAGAGGCAGTGGGGGTGACCAGGGATGTTCTCTTGATAAGTGTGTGAATTAGACCGTTTTCCTGTCCTGCTAAGCATTCAAAATGTAACAAGTACTTTTGGGTGTCAGGGCAAATGTATGGAGTAAAAAGAACATAGTTTTCTTTAGGAATGTAGTGAAGTAAAAGTAAAAGATGTCAAAAATATAAATAGTAAAGTAAAGTACAGATACAGTGGCCTGCAGTAGTACTTTTTAAGTATTTTTACTTAAGTACTTTATACCGCTGGGTATGACAACACACACACACACACACACACACACACACACACACACACACACACACACACACACACACACACACACACACACACACACACACACACACACAGTGTAATGTGGGTCAGTGTTGGTTTGGGAGCGATATGTTCAGGGAAACCCAGTGGCCTGCAGGTCCTCTCATAGCACGGCCATCGTACGCATCATTAAAGGGGGACAGAGAGTGACTGATTGGATTAGTTTTAGTGTTTCCTGTGTGTGGTGGACATGCGTGTTTCTCACCTCCAAAGCCAGGTCTCATAGCGAAGTCGTGCTCCTCGATCCTCAGCAGCTGTTCAGACTTAATGAGTAGAGACTTGGTGCTGTCCTGCCGCATCAGTTTATGGTCTATACGCCTGGAAAGACAACACACATTATAAACCCACACACCCCAACACCCTGCAATAGTTGAGCAATATGTTTCTTTAATAGAGAGAACTCAAATACTGATAGATATGTGGACGTCCAAAGACACACACTAATGCGCACACACCTGGACGTAGATGTTAATCCTGTGTAATTACAGTATATGCCATATTTGTATTAATTTGCAAGTGGAGTACAGCCTGATTACTGAAGGGGGTGTGTGTATATATGTGTATGTGTGTGTATGTGCTTGTGCATGTGTGTGTGTGTGTGTGCCCTCCCTCAGTTAGTAGGTTAGTGAGAGATTGCCAGGGCTGCAGATAAGAGGATTTGAGTGGAATTTGTGTCATTCTATCGGCGGAGGAATAGATTAATATTGATTTTAATCAGAGAGAGACAGATTCACTGAACCACAGATAATATAGATGGGGAGAGATAGAGAGAGGCAGAGAAGGTGTCAGAGGTAAACACAGAAAGAGAGAGCAAGCAACTGACGAGAGGAGAGAGAATATTAGAGAGAATAAAGAGGTTCTCCAAAACAAAAACACATGACACGCTGGCTGGGTGTTTCTCCACTTTGCGAGAGAGTGAAAGATCAACGGAACATCAGGACACTTTTATGAGGAGGAAGAGCTAACAACACACTCATCACATCACATCTTGGAGTATTTGAAGAAATGCAGCTATGTGCAGCTATGTGGTGAGTGATCATCGACCACAACCATCAACAGTGCAACGAGGACCACAACCATCATCACTGCAACAGGGACCACAACCATCAACCCCAACCCCTGACTGTGATCGGAGCAATCATAGTTCTATTGGAGTCCCTGCTTTAAGTGACTGTCATTTATTTTTCTAATATGCTTTTATTAGTTAATGTTTCCCTGGAAAAACAGTGACACATGTTATTGTTCTGTGGACTATACCATCTACATAAAGATGAACTGAACTCCTGACCTTTAACTCCAACCCTGACCACATCATGAACGCTGTCCTTCTGGCCGTGAAGTGGCTGTGCTTGGTCTGGGCCGTGACGTGGCCTGTAACCATGGTGACAGGGATCCGTAACCCAGGACGACGGAGGCACAAAGACGTTTACGTTGGGGAGCACAGCAAGAACAAACACAGAGGGTAGGAGGACACATACTATAGGCACACATGCATATCAGGGTTGGGGCTAATTCCTTTTGAATTCCAGTCGATTCAGAAAGTACACTGAAATTCAAATTCTCTCCAATGTTTGGAATTGTAATTTGGTTTACTTTCTGAATTGACTGGAATTGACCCCAACCCTGGCATGCACACACATAACTCCATAACCCTGTAAACCACATACCGCCATAACCCTATACATCCTGTAATTCAGTGGTTCTCAAACCTCTCCTGGGGACACACAACAGTTCCATGTATTTGATCTATTCAGTGCTACAACAGCATTGTGAAATGTCTGGCAGTCCCAAGGAGAGGTTTGAGAACCATTGCTGTTATTTTTTCCTTGCTCTTACTCCCCGACCTGGGGTCCACCTTGGCTTCCAGCTATATCAGTCTTCATGAAGTTACGGAGTGCCGGCCCGGAAGAAGTCTGGAGTGATTCCAGGGAGTAGCTAATTACCAAATTTGGCAGTGTGTGTAGGTGGGAGGGCTGTTGTGAAAACCGCAGGCTGTGTTTCTTCAATCAAACCCTACAATTAGTCTCATTAAAGAAACATATTGCTCAACTATTGCAGGGTGTTGGGGTGTGTGGGTTTATAATGTGTGTTGTCTTTCCAGGCGTATAGACCATAAACTGATGCGGCAGGACAGCACCAAGTCTCTACTCATTAAGACTGAACAGCTGCTGAGGATCGAGGAGCACGACTTCGCTATGAGACCTGGCTTTGGAGGTGAGAAACACGCATGTCCACCACACACAGGAAACACTAAAACTAATCCAATCAGTCACTCTCTGTCCCCCTTTAATGATGCATACGATGGCCGTGCTATGAGAGGACCTGCAGGCCACTGGGTTTCCCTGAACATATCGCTCCCAAACCAACACTGACCCACATTACACTGTGTGTGTGTGTGTGTGTGTGTGTGTGTGTGTGTGTGTGTGTGTGTGTGTGTGTGTGTGTGTGTGTGTGTGTGTGTGTGTGTGTTGGGGGGATTCATAAACAGTAATCTGGATTATAATCCAGGTCTGTTGAAACAGATAGAGGGGTGGGAAATAGGGTTGGAAACAGCCCAGTTCAACCAAGGGTGGACGACAGGCCTTCATACTACCCAAACAGGTCATTGACAGTGAGAGAGAGACTGGTTTGACTGGTTAGTAAGGCTTTAAAAGTAATATAGAGATGTTTATTCTGTTGGTTTATGAGTCACTCTGTGCAACAGGAGGAAGCAGAGACTTAATTACAAGATGTGGTGTGTGTGTGTGGTTTGTTTAATTGTGAGGGAGGTTAATTTAAAACTATGTTTATTGGGCTGAAAGGCTGCTAACATTCAGAGAACATCAACATAATTCACACCCATAAAAAAATTATCAATTAAAACACACACATATAATAATCGCACCACCGTTGATGGCTGCCGTTTTACGGGCTCCTAACCAACTGTGCGATTATGTTTATTTTTTTGCATTGTTTGTAAGTCATTTTAAACATAATGTTGCAGCTACCGTCTCTTATGACTGAAAATAGTTTCTGGTCACCACAACAGCGATTACTCACCTCAAACTGGACAGAGATTTTTTATTTAATGAGTCTAATGTGAAGGATATACTGGTTTATGAAGACAAGGCCCAAATTCCCATCATCAGCGTGAAGAAAAGACGGAGAAAAAGGGGGTGGAGTGTCTTGTAAGAATTCGCCGATGAGTAGGTAAACCACTACTACCCTCTGTATTATTGGCCTGAAGTGCAATCATTGGAAAACAAACTGGACGATCTACGATTAAGACTATCATACCAACAGGACATTAACATCTGTAATATTTTATGTTTCACGAGACGTGGCCGAACGATGACACGGATAATATAGAGCTGGCTGGCTTCTCCGTGCATCGGCAGGACAGAGCTGCTGCGTCTGGTAAGAAGAGGGACGAGGGTGTGTCTATTTGTCAATAACTGCTGGTGCGCGATGTCTAATATTAAAAAGGTATTGTTCACCTGAGATAGAATACCTCATTATAAGCTGTAGACCACACACACCAAGAGAGTTCTCATCTACATTTTTCATAGCTGTCTATTTACCACCACAAACCGATGATGGCACTAAGACTACACTCAACCAGCTGTATAAGGCCATAAGCAAACAAGAAAATGCTCATCCAGAAGTGGCGCTCCTAGTGGCTGGGGACTTTAATTCAGGCAAACTTATATCTATTTTACCTCATTTCTACCAGCATGTCACGCAACCAGAGGAAAAAAATACAAGATCCCCTTTAAACCACACACAGAGACGCATACAATTCTCTCCCTCGCCCTCCATTTGGCAAATCTGACTCTAACTATATCCTCCTGATTCCTGCATACAAGCAAAAACTAATGCAGTAAGTACCAGTGACTCGCGCAATATGGAAGTGTTCAGATGACGCGAATGCTACACTACAGGACTGTTTAGCTAGCACAGACTGGAATATGTTCCGGGATCCATCCAATGGATTTGAGGGGTTTACCACCTGTCACCGGCTTCATCAATAAGTGCATCAATGACGTCGTCACCACATTGACCCTATGTACATTTCCCAACCAGAAGTCATGCTTATATGAAATCCCACTATGCCCTCAGGCAAAACATCAAACAGGCAAAGCGTCAATACAGGACTAAGATTGAATCGTACTACACCGGCTTTGATGCTCGTCGGATGTGTCAGGGCTTGAAAAATATTACAGACTACAAAGGGGAACCCAGCCGCGAGCTCCCCAGGCGAGCTAAATGCCTTTTATGCTCGCTACGAGGCAAGAAACACTGAAGCATGCATGAGGGTGTTGGTGTTTGTTTCTCTGTTTTGGTGTTTTGGTTGAGGAGCTCTGCCGGTCCTGACGAGATGTGTGTGCGTGTCTGTTCTCAGGTGCAGCCATCCCTGTAGGCATTGATGTTCAGGTGGAGAGCATCGACAGCATTTCAGAGGTCAACATGGTATGAGCCTGTGTACCCTTTGTGTATAATCTATACACGTGTGTGTATAATCCACACACGTGTCTGAGTGTGTTTAATCATGAGTGTGTGTTCTGCTCAGGACTTCACCATGACTCTGTACCTGCGCCACTACTGGAAGGATGAGCGGCTGGCGTTTCCATCTCGTAGCAACGTGAGCAGGACATTTGATGGGCGTCTGGTGAAGAAGATGTGGGTTCCTGACGTGTTCTTCGTCCACTCCAAGAGGTCCTTCATCCATGACACCACCATGGAGAACATCATGATCAGGGTCTATCCTGATGGAAGCATACTCTACAGTGTCAGGTAGAGCATCAGTGTGTGTGTGTGTGTGCGTGTGTGTGTTACTATATGTAGGTTTACTGTATCTTATCTATTGAAATATGATTATTATGTGGGTGTTATAGGATCACAGTGACTGCTCTCTGCTCAATGGACTTCAGCAGCTTCCCTCTGGACACACAGAACTGTTCACTGGAACTAGAGAGCTGTGAGTCACACTGACTTACACACATCACGCAGCAGCACACATGCACACACACATATTTCCCCAAATATAAACCTGCACCCACACTAACAATCTTATTGCTGATTGATTGGTTAGACAAATACACACCAAACTCTCTCTCTCCCCCTCCTCCCTCTCTCCCTCTCTCCATCCCCCTTTCTAGATGCGTATAATGAGAATGATCTGATGTTGTATTGGAAGAATGGCAACGACTCTCTGAGGACAGATGAGATGGTTCTCTCTCAGTTCTTCATCAAGAAGTTCCACCCTTCCAGTGGGCTCGCCTTCTACAGCAGCACAGGTCTGTCTGGATATGTGTGTATGTGTTCTGTGTTCCATGTGTCTCATCTCTCATACCATTTAGACCAGGGGTACTCAACTACTATTTGAGAAGGTGGCAAAGGGTCCGGATAGATATTTATCGGCATAGTAACAAACCGCCACCCAGTTTTAAAGCAAATTTCTTGCAATACTACACATTTTGCCATGTCATATGTGTTTTCATATCAAATCAAATGTATTTATATAGCCCTTCGAACATCAGCTGATATCTCAAAGTGCTGTACAGAAACCCAGCCTAAAACCCCTAGGAAAAACTCCCTAGAAAGGCCAAAACCTAGGAAGAAACCTAGAGAGGAACCAGGCTATGAGGGGTGGCCAGTCCTCTTCTGGCTGTGCTGGGTGGAGAATATAACAGAACATGGCCTAGATGTTCAAATGTTCATAAATGACCAGCATGGTCAAATAATAGTAATCACAGTAGTTGTCGTGGGTGGAGTCAGCACATCAGGAGTAAATGTCAGTTGGCTTTTCATAACCGATCATTAAGAGCATCTCTACCACTCCTGCTGTCTCTAGAGAGTTGAAAACAGCAGGTCTGGGACAGGTAGCACATCCGGTGAACAGGTCAGGATTCCATAGCCGCAGGCAGAACAGTTGAATCTGGAGCAGCAGCACGGCCAGGTGGACTGGGGACAGCAAGAAGTCATCGTGCTAGGTAGTCCTGAGGCATGGTCCTAGGGCTCAGGTCCTCTGAGAGAGAGAAAGAAAGAGAGAGAGAGAATTAGAGAGAGCATACTTAAATTCACACAGGACACCGGATAAGACAGGAGAAGTACTCCAGATATAACTAACTGACCCTAGCCCCCCGACACATAAACTACTGCAGCATAAATCCTGGAGGCTGAGACAGGAGGGGTCAGGAGACACTGTGGTCCCATCCGATGATACCCCCGGACAGGGCCAAACAGGAAGGATATAACCCCACCCACTTTGCCAAAGCACAGCCCCCACACCACTAGAGGGGCGCCAACCCAGACAGGAAGATCACATCAGTGACTCAACCCACTCAAGTGATGCACCCCTCCTAGGGACGGCATGAAAGAGCACCAGTAAGCCAGTGACTCAGCCCCTGTAATAGGGTTAGAGGCAGAGAATCCCAGTGGAAAGAGGGGAACCGGCCAGGCAGAGACAGCAAGGGTGGTTCGTTGCTCCAGAGCCTTTCCGTTCACCTTCACACTCCTGGGCCAGACTACACTCAATCATATGACCCACTGAATAGATGAGTCTTCAGTAAAGAGTTAAAGGTTGAGACCAAGTCTGCGTCTCTCACATGGATAGGCAGACCATTCCATAAAAATGGAGCTCTATAGGAGATGTGTCATCCGCATAGAAATGAAAGTTAACATTATGTTTTTGAATGACATCCCCAAGAGGTAAAATATATAGTGAAAACAATAGTGGTCCTAAAACGGAACCTTGAGGAACACCGAAATTTACTGTTGATTTGTCAGAGGACAAACCATTCACAGAGACATTCACAGAGATATCTTTCAGACAGATAAGATCTAAACCAGGCCAGAACTTGTCCATGTAGATCAATTTGGTTTTCCAATCTCTCCAAAAGAATGTGGTGATCGATCGTATTAAAAGCAGCACTAAGGTCTAGGAGCACGAGGACAGATGCAGAGCCTCGGTCTGATGCCATTAAAAGGACATTTACCACCTTCACAAGTGCAGTCTCAGTGCTATGATGGGGTCTAAAACCCGACTGAAGCATTTCGTATACATTGTTTGTCTTCAGGAAGGCAGTGAGTTGCTGCGCAACAGCTTTTCTAAAAATTTTGAGAGGAATGGAAGATTCGATATAGGCCGATAGTTTTTTTTATTTTCTGAGCCAAGGTTTGGCTTTTTCAAGAGACGCTTTATTACTGCCACTTTTAGTGAGTTTGGTACACATCCGGTGGATAGAGAGACGTTTATTATGTTCAACATAGGAGCGCCAAGCACAGGAAGCAGCCCTTTCAGTAGTTTAGTTGGAATAGGGTCCAGTATGCAGCTTGAAGGTTTAGAGGCCATGATTATTTTCATCATTGTGTCAAGAGATATAGTACTAAAACACTTGAGTGTCTCTCTTGAGCCTAGGTCCTGGCAGAGTTGTGCAGACTCAGGACAACTGAGCTTTGAAGGAATACACAGATTTAAAGAGGAGTCCGTAATTTGCTTTCTAATAATCATTATCTTTTCCTCAAAGAAGTTCATGAATTTATCACTGCTGAAGTGAAAGCCATCCTCACTTGGGGAATGCAACTTTTTAGTTAGCTTTGCGACAGTATGAAAAATACATTTCGGATTGTTCTTATTTTCCTCAATTAAGTTGGAAAAATAGGGTGATCGAGCAGCAGTGAAGACTCTTCGATACTGCACGGTACTGTCTTTCCAAGCTAGTCGGAAGACTTCCAGTTTGGTGTGGCGCCATTTCCGTTCCAATTTTCTGGAAGCTTGCTTCAGAGCTTGGGTATTTTCTGTATACCAGGGAGCTAGTTTCTTATGGGAAATGTTTTTAGTTTTTAGGAGTGCAGCTGCATCTAGGGTATTGCGCAAGGTTAAATTGAGTTCCTCAGTTAGGTGGTTAACTGATTTTTGTCCTCTGACGTCCTTGGGTAGGCAGAGGGAGTCTGGAAGGGCATCAAGGAATATTTGTGTTGTCTGTGAATTTATAGCACGACCTTTGATGCTCCCTGGTTGGGGTCTGAGCAGATTGTTTGTTGCAATTGCAAACGTAATAAAATGGTGGTCCGATAGTCCAGGATTATGAGGAAAAACATTAAGATCCACAACATTTATTCCATGGGACAAAACTAGGTCCAGAGTACGACTGTGACAGTGAGTAGGTCCAGAGAAATGTCGGACAAAACCCACTGAGACGATGATGGCTCCGAAAGCCATATGATACCTGAGTGACTCAACAAAATCAATAGGGGCCACCTGGGGGTCAGGGCCCTGGGCACGTAATCTGGCCATGAAAAATACAAGATTTAGATTGGTACGTTAGGCTAACCAGCTATCTAGCTAACATGGGTTAGTTGACCAACTGGACATTTCTGACAGGTTATAAATAGCTCTCTGACATCTATCAGTGAATTACATAACAAGAGGAAACTGCTGATGCACAACCAAATTTCAAAATTGCACCTTGGGCATTACAGTGCCTTCAGAAAGTGTTCACACCCCTTGGCTTTTTCCAAATGTTGTTGTGTTACAGCCTGAGTTTAAAATGGATTACATTGAGATTTTATGTCACTGGCCTACACACAATACACCATAATGTATAATGGAATGATGTTTACAAATTAATAAAAAATGAAAAGCTGAAATATCTTGAGTCAATAAGTATTCAACCCCTTTGTTTTGGTAAGACTAAATACGTTTAGGAGTAAACATGTGCTTAACAAGTCACATAATAAGTTGCATGGACATATTGTAATAGTAGTTTAACTTGATTTTTGAACGACTGCCTTATAAATCTGCCCTCAAACTGGACAGTATTTATCTCCATCTCTTCATTCAAAGACTCAATCATGGACCCTCGTACTGACAGTTGTGCTTTGCGTGATGTATTGTTGTGGCTGCTTTGTGTGATGTATTGTTGTGGCTGCTTTGCGTGATGTATTGTTGTGGCTGCTTTGCGTGATGTATTGTTGTGGCTGCTTTGCGTGATGTATTGTTGTGGCTGCTTTGCGTGATGTATTGTTGTGGCTGCTTTGTGTGATGTATTGTTGTGGCTGCTTTGCGTGATGTATTGTTGTGGCTGCTTTGCATGATGTATTGTTGTGGCTGCTTTGCGTGATGTATTGTTGTGGCTGCTTTGCGTGATGTATTGTTGTGGCTGCTTTGTGTGATGTATTGTTGTCTCTACATACTTGCCCTTTGTGCTGTTGTGCCCAATAATGTTTGTGCTGCTACCATGTTGTGTTGCTACCATGTTGTTGTCATGCTGCGTTGCTACCATGCTGTGCTGTCATGTATTGCTACCTTGCTGTGTTCTTGTCTAGGTCTCTCTTTATGTAGTGTTGTGTTGTCTCTCATCGTGATGTGTGTTTTGTCCTATATTTAAATGTTCTTTTTTTTAAAAACATTTTATCCCTGCCCCCGTCCCCGCAGGAGGTCTTTTGCCTTTTGGTAGGCCGTCATTGTAAATAATAATTTGTTCTTAACTGGCTTGCCTAGTTTAAATAAAGGTTCAATAAAAAAATATTTTAAAAAATGATCTGTACCCCACACATAAAATGATCTGTAAGGTCGCTCAGTCGAGCAGGCAATTTCAAACACAGATTCAACCACAAAGACCAGGGAAGTTTCCAATGCCTTGTGAAGAAGGGCACGTATTGGTAGATGGATAAAAAAAAGCATACATTGAATATCCCTTTGAGTATGGTGAAGTTATTCATTTCACTCTGGATGGTGTATCAAGCCTACAAAGATACAGGCGTCCTTCTTGACTCAGTTGCCGGAGATAAAGGAAACTGCTCAGGGATTTATTTCACCATGAGGCCAATGGTGACTTTAAAACAGTTACAGAGTTTAATGGCTGTGATAGGAGAAAACTGAGGATGGATCAACAACATTGTAGTTACTACACAATACTAACCTAAATGACCGAGTGAAAAGAAGGAAGCCTGTACAGAATAAATAATATTCCAAAACCTGCATCCTGTTTAGAAATAAGGCACTAAAGTAAATTTGCAAAAATGTGGAAAGAATTTAACTTCATGTCACGAATACAAAGCTTGGGGCAAATTTAACAGAACACATCACTGAGTACCACTCTTCATATTTTCAAGCATGGTGGTGGCTGCATCATGTTATGGGTATGCTTGTCATCGGCAAGGACTAGGGATTTCTTTGGTGAATAAAAATAAATGGAATAGAGCTGGGCACAGGCAAAATCCTAGAGGAAAACATGGTTCAATCTGCTTTCCAACAGACACTGGGAGATGAATTCACCTTTCAGTCGGACAACAACCTAAAACAGTAGTGCAAATATACACTGGAGTTGCTTACCAAGATGACATTGAATGTTTCTGAGTGGCCTAGTTAGAGTTTTGACTTAAATTGGCTTGAAAATGGCAAGACTTAAAAATGGATGTCTAACAATGATCAACAATCAATTCGACAGAGCTTGAAGAATTTTTAAAAGGATAATTAGCAAATATTGTACAATCCCGGTGTGTAAAGCTCTTAGAGACTTACCCAGAAAGACTTAAAGCTGTAATCGCTGCCAAAGGTGATTCTAACATGTATTGCCTCAGGAGTGTGAATACTTATCTAAATTAGATATGTCTGTATGTAATTTTCAATCAATTTGCAAACAATTCTAAAAACAGGCTTTTGCTTTGTCATTATGGGGTATTCAAATCAAAATCAAATCAAATGTATTTATATAGCCCTTCGTACATCAGCTGATATCTCAAAGTGCTGTACAGAAACCCAGCCTAAAACCCCAAACAGCAAGCAATGCAGGTGTAGAAGCACGGTGGCTAGGAAAAACTCCCTAGAAAGGCCAAAACCTAGGAAGAAACCTAGAGAGGAACCAGGCTATGTGGGGTGGCCAGTCCTCTTCTGGCTGTGCCGGGTGGAAATTATAACATTGTATTGTGTGTAGATCGGTGAGAAAACAAATATATTTATTCAATTTTGAGTTCAGGCTGTAACACATCAAAATGTGGAATAAGGGTATGTATGTAAGGGGTTTAGTCTCTTTGTCTCAATCTCTCACGCTGTCCCTTTCTTTCTCTCCCCCTCTCTCACCCCATCACCTATCATCTCTCTCTCTCTCCCTCTCTTTCTCTCTCTCTCTCTCTCTCTCTCTCTCGCTCTCTATCTAGGTTGGTATAACAGGTTGTATATAAACTTCATCCTGAGGAGACATATCTTCTTCTTCATGCTGCAGACATATTTCCCCACCATGCTGATGGTTCTGCTGTCCTGGGTCTCCTTCTGGATTGACAGGAGGGCTGTGCCTGCACGTGTCTCCCTAGGTAAACACAAACACACACACCAGGAAACACACCACTGAAAACACCTGGCTACACACCCAAGTTCACATGATTATACTTCTACATAAAATACTTACCATAGTTTATACGCACACTCCTCTCCCTTCAGAGCTCTACAGCCCTAACATGCCTGCCGTCCTCTCCCTTCAGAGCTCTACAGCCCTAACATGCCTCCCGTCCTCTCCCTTCAGAGCTCTACAGCCCTAACATGCCTCCCGTCCTCTCACTTCAGAGCTCTTACAGCCCTAACATGCCTGCCGTCCTCTCCCTTCAGAGCTCTACAGCCCTAACATGCCTGCCGTCCTCTCCCTTCAGAGCTCTACAGCCCTAACATGCCTGCCGTCCTCTCCCTTCAGAGCTCTACAGCCCTAACATGCCTCCCGTCCTCTCCCTTCAGAGCTCTACAGCCCTAACATGCCTGCCGTCCTCTCCGTTCAGAGCTCTACAGCCCTAACATGCCTGCCGTCCTCTCCCTTCAGAGCGCTACAGCCCTAACACGCCTGCCGTCCTCTCCGTTTAGAGCTCTACAGCCCTAACACGCCTGCCGTCCTCTCCGTTTAGAGCTTTACAGCCCTAACATGCCTGCCGTCCTCTCCGTTTAGAGCTCTACAGCCCTAACACGCCTGCCGTCCTCTCCCTTCAGAGCTCTACAGCCCTAACATGCCTGCCGTCCTCTCCGTTCAGAGCTCTACAGCCCTAACATGCCTGCCGTCCTCTCCCTTCAGAGCTTTACAGCCCTAACACGCCTGCCGTCCTCTCCCTTCAGAGCTCTACAGCCCTAACATGCCTGCCGTCCTCTCCCTTCAGAGCTCTACAGCCCTAACATGCCTCCCGTCCTCTCCCTTCAGAGCTCTACAGCCCTAACATGCCTGCCGTCCTCTCCGTTCAGAGCTCTACAGCCCTAACATGCCTGCCGTCCTCTCCCTTCAGAGCTCTACAGCCCTAACACGCCTGCCGTCCTCTCCGTTTAGAGCTCTACAGCCCTAACACGCCTGCCGTCCTCTCCGTTTAGAGCTTTACAGCCCTAACATGCCTGCCGTCCTCTCCGTTTAGAGCTCTACAGCCCTAACACGCCTGCCGTCCTCTCCCTTCAGAGCTCTACAGCCCTAACATGCCTGCCGTCCTCTCCGTTCAGAGCTCTACAGCCCTAACATGCCTGCCGTCCTCTCCCTTCAGAGCTTTACAGCCCTAACACGCCTGCCGTCCTCTCCCTTCAGAGCTCTACAGCCCTAACATGCCTGCCGTCCTCTCCGTTCAGAGCTCTACAGCCCTAACATGCCTGCCGTCCTCTCCCTTCAGAGCTCTACAGCCCTAACACGCCTGCCGTCCTCTCCCTTCAGAGCTCTACAGCCCTAACATGCCTGCCGTCCTCTCCGTTCAGAGCTCTACAGCCCTAACATGCCTGCCGTCCTCTCCCTTCAGAGCTCTACAGCCCTAACATGCCTGCCGTCCTCTCCCTTCAGAGCTCTACAGCCCTAACATGCCTGCCGTCCTCTCCCTTCAGAGCTCTACAGCCCTAACACGCCTGCCGTCCTCTCCCTTCAGGTATCACTACAGTACTGACCATGTCAACCATCATCACTGGTGTGTCCTCCTCCATGCCACAGGTAAGTGACCGAGTGTGTGTGGGTGGGTGAGGAACTAGCGAGTTTTAATTCTTACTCTAGGTGTGTGTGTGTGTGTGTGTGTGTGTGTGTGTGTGTGTGTGTGTGTGTGTGTGTGTGTGTGTGTGTGTGTGTGTGTGTGTGTGTGTGTGTGTGTGTGTGTGTGTGTGTGTGTGTGTGTTTTCCAGGTGTCCTATGTGAAGGCAGTGGACATCTACCTGTGGACCAGCTTCCTGTTTGTATTCCTCTCAGTGATAGAATATGCTGCTGTCAACTACTGCTCTACGCTGGAGGAGATGAGACGACTGAAGAGAGGAAAGGTCAGAGGTCATCCATATTATACCTGGAGCAGAGAGAGCCTGTCCCTGACAGGATATTTGTGAAGTATTCTCTCTGCACAACACTGCTCTCTAGTGGTTAGATAGAGAAAGGACGCCAAGAAATCATCACTCCCAGAAATCATCACAAGTTTCTCTCTAACTTTGTCCCCAGGTTGGAGACGATATTAGTTTATCTACTAGTCTCCATGGTCTATGTGTATACATCTATAGATACACAGTATATCTATATGGAGATGTTATATATCTGTATTTGTGTCTGTCTGTCCCCCCATTCAGCTCCCAACCTCGTACAACACCAGCAAAGCCATGGCCTTTGACGGCTGTTTCCATGACAGTGACATTGAGCTGACCCCGTTCCCCCGTCTGCCAACCTCCATGACCTCCAGCCATCACAGAACTCCACTCCAGAACCCTGAGGACCCACCCATCGAGGGGACACGTCTCCGCCGGCAACGGTCGGTGCAGGAGAACGTGGATCTGCTACTTAGCAACAGCTACTTGATCGACTCGTACTCCCGCATGGCCTTCCCTCTGTCCTACCTCCTATTCAATACCATCTACTGGAGTATGTACTCCTCCTGAGGGACCCTACTGAGTATAGTGCTGGGACCCTACTGACTATAACTCCTTCTGAGGGACGGTCCTACTGAGTACTGGGACCCTACTGAGTATGTACTCCTCCTGAGGGACCCTGCTAAGTATAGGGACCTTACGGAGAATTGACCACCTAAGGGAGGGACCTTACATGGACTCCTCCTGTCGGAATCTACTGAGGATACTACTGGCACCCTATGGAGTATGGACTCCTACTCTGGAGAAGTGTATAATACTGGAACCCTACCAAATTCTAAAGGGCACTTTTCTGTGTGTAATCCAATAATAATGTATGTAGCCCTTAATCTCCCCAGACTAAAACAATAAATGGTGGTCACTGCCAATTAAGGAATATTAACAGAGGGGAACCTTTACAATAGCTAATTGTTGAGTGATTTATTATTTTCAGTTAGTTTAAATTCTGTGGTGAATTAATGGTGTATCTTATGTCCTTTATCCACATAACATGTGTAAATATTTGTATGAACATAACAAGATTCAACAACTGAGACATAAACTGAACAAGTTCCACAGACATCTGACTAACATAAATTGAATAATGTGTCCCTGAACAAAGGGTGGGGGGTCAAAATTAAAAGTAACAGTCAGTATCTGTTGTGACCACCAGCTGCATTAAGTACTGCAGTGAATCTCCTCCTCATGGACTGCACCAGATTTGCCAGTTCTTGCTGTGAGATGTTACGCCACTCTTCCACCAAGGCACCTGCAAGTTCCCAGACATTTCTGGGGGGAATGGCCCTAGACCTCACCCTCCGATCCAACTGGCCCCAGACGTGCTCAATGCGATTGAGATCCGGGCTCTTCGCTGGCCATGGCAGAACACTGACATTCCTGTCTTGCAGGAAATCACGCACAGAACGATCAGTATGGTTGGTGGCATTGTCATGCTGGAGGGTCATGTCAGAATGAGCCTGCAGGAAGGGTACCACATGAGGGAGGAGGATATATTCCCTGTAACTCACAGCTTTGAGATTGCCTGCAATGACAACAAGCTCAGTCCGATGATGCTGTGACACACCGCCCCAGACCATGACGGACCCTCCATCTCCAAATCGATCCTGCTCCAGATTACAGGCCTCGGTGTAATGCTCATTCCTTCGACGATAAACACAAATCCGACCATCACTCCTGGTGAGACAAAACTGCGACTCGTCAGTGAAGAGCACTATTTGCCAGTCCTGTCTGTTCCAGCAACAGTGGGTTTGTGCCTATAGGCGACGTTGTTGCTGGTGATGTCTGGTGAGGACCTTCCTTACAACAGGCCTACAAGCCCGCAGTCCAGCCTCTCTCAGCCTATTGCAGACAGTCTGAGCACTGATAGAGGGATTGTGTGTTCCTGGTGTAACTCGGGCAGTTGTTGTTGCCATCCTGTACCTGTCCCGCAGGTGTGATGTTCGGATGTACCGATCCTGTGCAGGTATTGTTACACGTGGTCTGCCGCTGCGAGGACGATCAGCTGTCCGTCCTGTCTCCCTGTTGCACTGTTGTCTTAGGCATCTCACAGTACGGACATTGCAATTTATTGCCCTGGCCACATCTGCAGTCCTCATGCTTCCTTTCAGCATGCCTAAGGGACGTTCACGCAGATGAGCAGGGACCCTGGGCATCTTTCTTTTGATGTTTTTCAGAGTCAGTAGAACGGCCTCTTTAGTGACCTAAGTTTTCATAACGTTGACCAGCCTTGCGTCTGTAAGCTGTTAGTGTCTTAATGACCGTTCCACAGGTGCATGTTTATTAATTGTTTATGGTTCATTGAACATGCATGGGAAACATTGTTTAAATCTTTTACAATGAAGATCTGTGTAGTTATTTGGATTTTTAGGAATGATCTTTGAAAGACAGGGTCCTGAAAAGGGGACGTTTCCTTTTTTGCTGAGTTTATCATATCCAAGGAGCCTGAAAGCTAACATTTTCATTCATCATTCAAATCAGTTGCCATGTAGTTGAGACATTTTTTAAATAATAATTGGATTTTAACATAAACGTTTTTAAATGTCTATAATTTTTTGTTAATTACAAATTAGCTATATATACACACACACTACCAGTCAAAAGAACAACGACTCATTCAAGTTTTTAAAAGTTTTTTAAAACTATTTCCTACATTGTATAATGATAGTGAATACAGCAAAACTATGAAATAGCACATATGGAATCATGTAGAAACCAAAAAAGTTATAAACAAAACTAAATATATTTTATATTTGAGATTCTACAAATAGCCACCCTTTGACTTGATGACAGCTTAGCAACCTCTTGGCATTCTCTCAACCAGCTTCACCTGGAATGCTTTTCCAACAGTCTTGAGGGAGGTCCCACATATGCTGAGCACTTGTTGGCTGCTTTTCCTTCACTCTGCGGTCCAACTCATCCCAAACCATCTCAATTTGGTTGAGGTCAGGGGACTGTGGAGGCCAGGGCATCTGAGGCAGCACTCCATCACTCTTCTTCTTGGTTAAATAGCCCTTACACAGCCTGGAAGTGTGTTGGGTCATTGTCCTGTTGAAAAACAAATCATAGTCCCACTAAGCCCAAACCAGATGGGATGGCGTATCACTGCAGAATGCTGTGGTAGCCATGCTGGGTAAGTGTGCCTTGAATTCTAAATAAATCAAAAACAGTGTTACCAGCAAAGCACCCCCACACCGTAACACCTCCTCCTCCATGCTTTACGGTGGGAAATACACATATGCTGAGATCATCCGTTCACCGCATCTCACAAAGAAAGGCAGTTGAAACAAACAAAAGAACTATTTGGACTCCAGAAAAAAGGACACATTTCCACCGGTCTAATGTCCATTGCTCGTGTTTCTTGGCCCGAGCAAGTCTCTTCTTCTTATTTGTGTATTTTAGTAGTGGTTTCTGTGAAGCAATTCAACCATGAAGGCCTGATTCATACAGTCTCCTCTGAAAAGTTGATGTTGAGATGTGTCTGTTGAATTCTGTAAAGAATTTATTTTGGCTGCAATTTCTGAGGCTGATACCTATAATGAACTTTTCCTCTGCAGCAGAGATAACTCTGGGTCTTCCCTTCCTGTGACGGTCCTCATGAGAACCAGTTTCATCATAGCACTTGATGGTTTCTGCGACTACACTTGAAGAAACTGTCAAAGTTCTTGAAATGTTCTGTATTGACTGACCATGTCTTAAAGTAACGATGGACTGTCGTTTCTCTTTGCTTATTTGAGCTGTTCTTGCTATAATATGGACTTGCTATATTACCAAATAGGGCCATCTTCTGTATACCCCCCTACCTTGTCACAACACAACTGATTGGAGCGGCAGGGTAGCCTAGTGGTTAGAACATTGGACTAGTAACCGGAAGGTTGCAAGTCTTGTTAGTCGTATTGCTAACGTTAGCTAGTTAACTATGTCTAGCTTGATGGATGCTTATCTACCTAGCTAGCTGACTTTGCCAGATTTAGCAACGGCCACTGGCACTTGGAACGGACTTCAGTCAGCTAAATTTGGCTAGCTAACGCGTTAGCTGTTTTACTTTGAATGAAGGCGAATCAGGTAATTGAGTCAGGTGGCTGGCAAGTGGCAACTCACCAATTTACAGCTGGCCAGTTCTCGACATGCACATTTTCAAAGTTATTAAGTTGACTAGCTAGCAAACTTAAGTTATGTATGCTCGCTAAAAAAACATCCCAAAATAACTAACTTTATTAGTTAAGCTAAGCTCGTCTAAAATTGATATGAATGCTCTCACAAAGCCAGCTGACTGATCTTTTAAACTCTTGTCTGCCAATGTGGTGCAACAACCCACATACTGGACAGAGGTGATAGTCAGCTGTCATGGTCTCTCTGGTAAGTTGCTGTCAGATGTCCAGAGTCTGAAGCAGTAGATTGTGTCTGCGTCCTGCACCAGTTAAGCATGCACATTCTATTCTCTATCTATATATGTCTTGCTATATATACACACACATTACATAACCAAAAGTATGTGGACATGTGCTCGTTGAAAAACATGTAATTCCAAAATCATGGGTATTAATATGGAGTTGGTCCCCCCACTTTGCTGCTCTAACAGCCTACACTTTCTGGAAAGGCTTTCCACTAGATGTTGGAACATTGCTGCTGGGACTTGCTTCCATTCAGCCACAAGAGCATTCCAATTCATCCCAAAGGTGTTCGATGGTGTTGAGGTCAGGGTTCTGTGCAGGCCAGTCAAGTTCTTCCACACCGACCTCAACAAACCATTCCTGTATGGATCTCGCTTTGTGCACGGGGGCATTGTCATGCTGAAACAGGAAAGGGCCTTCCCCAAACTGTTACCACAGAGTTGGAAACACAGAATCATCTAGAATGTCATTGTATGCTGTAGCATTATGATTTCCCTTCACTTGAACTAAGGGGCCTAGCCCGAACCATGAAAAACAGCCCCAGACCATTATTCCTCCTCCACCAAACTTTACATTGGCACTATGTATTGGGCCAGGAAGTCTTCTCCTGGGACCTGCCAAACCCAAATTTGTCCTTCGTACTGCCAGGTGGTGAAGTGTGATTCATCACTCCAGAGAACGCGTTTCCACTGCTCCAGAGTGGAAACGCCTCCAACCAACGCTTGACATTGCGTATGGTGACCTTAGGCTTGTGTGCGGCTGCTCAGCTATGGAAATTCATTTCATGAAGCTCCTGACAAACAGTTCTTGCTGACAAACATTGCTTCCAGAGGCAGTTTGGAACTCTGTAGTGAGTGTTGCAACCAACAACATCATTTTTACATGCTACGCGCTTCAGCACTCGGCGGTCCCGTTCTGTGAACTTGTGTGGCCTATCGCTTTGCAGCTAAGCTCTTGTTGCTCCTGGATGTTTCCACTTCATAATAACTGAACTTACATTTGACCGGGGCAGCTTTAGCAGAGCAGACATTTTTTAGAAAGGGGGCATTCTATGACGGTGCCACATTGATAGTCATGACAGACAAAATGACAGACAAAATGAGAAAAAAAATCCAGAAAATCACATTGTAGGATTTTTTATGAATTTATTTGCAAATGATGGTGGAAAATAAGTATTTGGTCAATAACAAAAGTTTATCTCAATACTTTGTTATATACCCTTTGTTGGCAATGACAGAGGTCAAACGTTTTCTGTAAGTCTTCACAAGGTTTTCACACACTGTTGCTGGTATTTTGGCCCATTCCTCCCTGCAGGTCTCCTCTAGAGCAGTGATGTTTTGGGGATGTTGCTGGGCAACACGGACTTTCAACTCCCTCCAAAGATTTTCTATGGGGTTGAGATCTGGAGACTGGCTAGGCCACTCCAGGACCTTGAAATGCTTCTTACGAAGCCACTCCTTCGTTGCCCGGGCGGTGTGTTTGGGATCATTGTCATGCTGAAAGACCCAGCCACGTTTCATCTTCAATGCCCTTGCTGATGGAAGGAGGTTTTCATTCAAAATCTCACGATACATGGCCCCATTCATTCTTTCCTTTACACGGATCAGTCGTCCTGGTCCCTTTGCAGACACACAGCCCCAAAAGCATGATGTTTCCACCCCCATCCTTCACAGTAGGTATGGTGTTCTTTAGATGCAACTCAGCATTCTTTGTCCTCCAAACACGACGAGTTGAGTTTTTACCAAAAAGTTATATTTTGGTTTCATCTGACCATATGACATTCCCCCAATCTTCTTCTGGATCATCCAAATGCTCTCTAGCAAACTTCAGACGGGCCTGGACATGTAATGGCTTAAGCAGGGGGACACGTCTGGCACTGCAGGATTTGAGTCCCTGGCGGCGTAGTGTGTTACTGATGGTAGGCTTTGTTACTTTGGTCCCAGCTCTCTGCAGGTCATTCATTAGGTCCCCCCGTGTGTTTCTGGGATTTTTGCTCACCGTTCTTGGGATCATTTTGACCCCACGGGGTGAGATCTTGCGTGGAGCCCCAGATCAAGGGAGATTATCAGTGGTCTTGTATGTCTTCCATTTCCTAATAATTGCTCCCACAGTTGAATTCTTCAAACCAATCTGCTTACCTATTGCAGATTCAGTCTTCTCAGCCTGATGCAGGTCTACAATGTTGTTTCTGGTGTCCTTTGACAGCTCTTTGGTCTTGGCCATAGTGGAGTTTGGAGTGTGACTGTTTGAGGTTGTGGACAGGTGTCTTTTATACTGATAACAAGTTCAAAGGGTGCCATTAATACAGGTAACGAGTGGAGTACAGAGGAGCCTCTTAAAGAAGAAGTTACAGGTCTGTGAGAGCCAGAATTCTTGCTTGTTTGTAGGTGACCAAATACTTATTTTCCACCATAATTTGCAAATAAATTCATAAAAAATCCTACAATGTGATTTTCTTGAAAAAAAAAAATAATAATTTTTTTTTTCATTTTGTCTGTCAAAAAGTGTACCTATGATGAACATTACAGGCCTCTCTCATCTTTTTAAGTGGGAGAACATGCACAATTGGTGGCTGACTAAATACTTTTTAGCCCCACTGTACATACATACATACATACATACATACATACATACATACATACATACATACATACATACATACATACATACATACATACATACATACATACATACATACATACACAGCTGAAGTCGGAATTTGACATACACTAGTTTTTCAACCCCTCCACTTCTTGTTAACAAACTATAGTTTGTTTACAGACAGATTATTTCACTTATAATTCACTGTATCACAATTCCAGTGGGTCAGAAGTTTACATACACTAAGTTGACTGTGCCTTTAAACAGCTTGGAAAATTCCAGAAAATAATGTCATGGCTTTAGAAGCTTCTGTACCTTCTGTACCTGTGGATGTATTTCAAGGCCTACCTTCAAACCCAGTGCCTTTTTGCTTGACATCATGGGAAAATCAAAAGAAATCAACCAAGACCTCATAAAAAGAATTGTAGACCTCCACAAGTCTGGTTCATCCTTGGGAGCAATTTCCAAACACCTGAAGGTACCACGTTCATCTGTAAAAACAATAGTATGCAAGTATAAACACCATGGGACCACGCAGCCATCATACCGCTCAGGAAGGAGATGTCTCCTAGAGATTAACGTACTTTGGTGCGAAAAGTGCAAATCAATCCCAGAACAGATGTGTAGATGCTGGAGGAAACAGGCACAAAAGTATCTACATCCACAGTAAAACGAGTCCTATATCGACATAACCTGAAAGGCCGCTCAGCAGGGAAGAAGCCACTGCTCCAAACCCGCAATAAAAATGCCAGAATACAGTTTGCAACTGCACATGGGGACACAGATCGTCTTTTTGGAGAAATGTCCTCTGGTCTGATGAAACAAAAATATAACTGTTTGGCCATAATGACCATTGTTATGTTTGGATGAAAAAGGGGGGGGGGGTTTGCAAGCCGAAGTACACCATCCCAACCGTGAAGCATGGGGGTGGCAGCATCATGTTGTGGGGGTGCTTTGCTGCAGGAGGGACTGGTGCACTTCACAAAATAGATGGCATTATGAGGGAGGAAAATGATGTGGATATATTTAAGCAACATCTCAAGACATCAGTCAGGAAGTTAAAGCTTGGTCGCAAATGGGTCTTCCAAATGGACAATGAACACAAGCATACTTCTAAAGTTGTGGCAAAATGGCTGAAGGACAACAAAGTCAAGGTATTGGAGTGGCCATCACAAAGCCCTGACCTCAATCCTATAGAAAATTTGTGGGCCGAACTGAATAAGCGTGTGTGAGCAAGGAGGCCTTCAAACCTGACTCGGTTACACCAGCTCTGTCAGGAGGAATGGGCCAAAATTCACCCTACTTATTGTGGGAAGCTTGTGGAAGGTTAAGTTAAACAATTTAAAGGCAATGCCTCCAAATACTAAATGAGTGTATGTAAACGTCTGACACACTGAGAATGTGATGAAAGAAATAAAAGCTGAAATAAATCATTCTCGCTACTATTATTCTGACATTTCACATTCTCAAAATAAAGTGTTGATCCTAACTGACTTAAGAGAGGGAATTTTTACTTGGATTAAATGTCAAGAATTGTGAAAAACTGAGTTGAATGTATTTGGCTAAGGTGTATGTAAACTTCTGACTTCAACTGTATACACACACATCCGTGTGAATATCCTATCTATACCCAACCAGCTTCCCTGGTGAGCAGCAGCACCCATCCCTGAAAGGAGTCCAGACATCACATGACATCAGATCAGGAGTTGGCCGTCCCAGCTAAGCCTCAGGTGCTGCTAACGCGGGAGACATGGTCACATGACCTCGGCCCGGAGCATCAACACCTGGTACCACAGCTCTCTGCTCACACGGGTCTGGTAGAGTAGATAACATGTAGGGCCAGGAGTTTTTCTCAGCTATGTGACCTGACCAATCAAACCTAGTACCTAACTAGAACCCAGAGTTTTTGTCAGGAAAACCTACTAGCTCTAAGTCATACACTGCGGATAGCCACAAGGAGGAATGTGCAGTTGTTCGTAACTTGTAACACCCATAATTATTTTATCCCTCCTGCTGCTCAGAGCTTCAGTTGTTATTTAGCCATAGAGTCACAGTCTAGGCATCCCTTCGGTAGTGGCCTTGCAGGGAGAGAGAGAGATGGGGAGAGAGTGAGTCAGTCAAATAGGGAAGAGTCAAAGAAAACAAGAGAAACAGAGGTCAAGAGGGGATAGAGTAAGTAAAGAGGGAGAGATAGAAAAAGGGGGATGGCTTCCTCTATACTCTTGCATTGGTGCTCTTCTGACCATGTGCCAGAGTACTGCGATGTGCCAGAGTACTAATCCTATTCAAACTATAACCACTTTTGTGTGTATGTACATATATATATATATATATATATATATATATATATATATATATATATATATATACACACACACACACACACACACACACACACACACACACACACACACACACACACACACACACACACACACACACACACACACACACACACACACACACTGGGAGGCTTTCTTGAGTGGCAGGGCCATGTGAGCTCCTAAACATGTGCTATTCTGGGCAGGGGAGGAGTAAAGCAGAGAGGAGGGGAAAGCAAGGGTTAGTTTGGGGTCTTTTCTCTTTGTGTGTGAGTGAGAGGAACTGTGTCTTGAGTGTTGGTGAAGTGCTGCTTTGCTGTTTAAGAAGCTAGTAGCGTAGTGAAAATGGGGTGCTGCTGCAGTAAGGAACTGAGCCCAGGCCTGCTAAGTGAGAGGACCAGGCTGCTTCAGGCATCAAGCCCAGAGGCGCTGGGGATCAAACACCAGGACAGACTACACACTAAAGCTTTGGCTCAACATGTGTCTGACGAAATGGCTCAACACACGTGTGTACCGGACGGACCGGCCAAACGGAAACTTCAGGAACAGGAGAAGAAGAACAATGTCATCCCGGACAACGTGTCGACAGGCCCCAAGGCGAGGCATAGCAGTGTCAGTGGCATGCGGAGTGGGGGGCTACTCACTCCGCAACACTCACACGAGGAGGAACTGGCTATTATTAACGTCTCCACAGGCCCCAGCATGGTCACACAGACAAACACGGACACACACACACACATGGACTCGACGGAGACAGGCGTGCCACACACACACGCTGCCAAGGCCAGGGCCAGCTGTGGGAATGTTCCATATTTGGAGGGGAGTGTGAAGAGCCCATTAAAACAGAAGATAGCAGAGAACACTATGGATAATTCCTTTAGACAAAGGATACAGAACACCATGGAGAACCCACCCAAACAGAAGATGGAGAAGACAATGGAGAACCTAGCGAAACAGATAGAGAATACCATTCAGAACCCAGACAGACAGAGGATAGAGAACACTGTGGAGAGCCCAGTAAGACAGAGGATAGTGGAGAACGCCCTGCTCAGGTCTACTTGGTTCAACCTGACCCCGGAGCCCGGCCAGGAAGAGACAGAGGGCTGGAGGACCCCCCTGGTCGGAACATCCCCAACCCACCAGCTGTATAATATCAGAGCTGGAGGGGATTCCACTAGAGTAGGAGCAGAGGAAGATGAGGAGGAAGACTGTGTCATCAGGGCAACCCTGGGGCGGGGTTTCAGGGCCAGAGCTCAGAGCTTCTACAGCATCTGTTCCATCGATGCTGACGACCTCGACACTGACCAATCCAACACAGAGGAACAGACAGCCTTCATCCAATCACACACAGCGGAACCTACAGCAATCCAATCACACATAGCCAAAACTACATCCTCTATTCAATCACACGTAGCCGAACATACAGCTTCTATCCAGTCACATATAGCCGAACCTACAGCTTTCCAATCACATTTAGAGGAACATACAGCCTCTATCCAATCACCCGCAGAAAAACCTAAAGCCAATGACCAATCACACAGAGTGGAATCTGCAAAGGCTGACCTATCGCACATAACGGAACCCAAGGCTTCTGAACCCATGGCTTCTGACCAATCAAAAACAGTTGAATTTACAGCCATCGACCAATCACAAACATTGGAACCTACAGCCTTTGACAAATCCCACTGTGAGCCCCCCGAGGCACCTGTTCTGCCGGACCTTCTCTGGATAAGCTATGAGGACCCTCAGACTTCACAACAGGACAGCTCCATCACCCCCGGAGACACCAGGACCCCACCACTAACTGGAGACATTACAGATCCCGACATACTTGAGCTGACATCACGCCAGGAGGAGAGTGTGTGTGTGAAGGACGAGAATGTGTGTGTTAAGAAGACAGGTATTTTGTCCACAGTGAAGACTGTTGATAGCAGCCAGGAAGGAGAAAACACAAAGAGGGATTTGAACCTCCATGATACTCAAAACAATATTCCCACCCCCACATACCCCTGCCCTCCTAACCCTACCCTTACAGAGGAGCAGCTCACACACAGCCCCAGCCTTAGCTCTAGCCCCAACTCCAGCCCCCTGCTTGGGGCAGTGGATGGGGCCACATGTGTAGAGGAGATGGAGAGGATTGAGGTATACCAAGCAGTCTCAGTGGGGATGATCAGTGAGGGGCTGAAAGGAGAGACAGAGGAGGATGAGGAGGAGGAGACCATACTCAGCAGCACAGTGGAAACCACACTAACAGAGGTATCACCAGTCTCCACACTCTCTTCACTATCCACAGTCTATCCAGTCTACGCAGTGTCTCTACCCATGGACTTTACTGTCCACTCATTCAAATCTGACCTTAGACCAGTGGATATAGAACATGAAGTTGGAACAAAACCTGATCAGTATGATATTACTTCTGACAGCAACGCCAAGCCTGATCAAAACACAACACATGTGTATGCTGGGAGACCTGATAGGAATGATGTAAAACCTACTGGAAATAACAGAAGCCCTGTTGATGACTCAGAACTCACTGATTGGCCAGTCCAGGCTGAGGATATAGTGGGAAGGTCTGCAGCAACAGAGAAGGAGCCGGAAACCAGTGTGGAACAGAAACACTGTCAGGAAATGGCTGCCATCACCAGTCACCCCACAAGAGAGAGCAGCTATCCTCAGAATTGTAGAGAGGACAGAGAGAGCAGCAATCCTTCTCAGGGTTGGGAGGACAGAGAGAGCAGCAATCCTTCTCAGGGTTGGGAGGACATAGAGAGAAGCAATCTTTCTCAGGGTTGTGAGGACATAGAGAGCAGCCATATTTCTCAGGGTTGTGAGGACAGAGAGAGCAGTAATCCTTCTCAGGGTTGGGAGGACATAGAGAGCAGCAATCTTTCTCAGGGTTGTGAGGACATAGAGAGCAGCCATATTTCTCAGGGTTGGGAGGACAGAGAGAGCAGCAATCTTTCTCAGGGTTGTGAGGACATAGAGAACAGCCATATTTCTCAGGGTTGTGAGGACAGTGAGAGCGGCCATCTCTCTGAGGAAAGAGGAGGCTCTACTCCTGTCCCTCAGGACCTGCCTAGTGGGGACACTCACTTACAGCCCTGCAAAGGTCCTCCATCCTCCTTGTCCCATTTCCTTTCAATAGGTTCAGAATGGAGAGATGGAAGGTTGAGTTCAGAGGGAGGAACTGAACCCACTGACTGCAGAAACCTGTCTGAGAAGAACACAGAAGACGGAACACACGCGGAGGACAGAACACACGCAGAGGACGGAACATACGCGGAGGACGGAACACACGCGGAGGACGGAACACACGCGGAGGACAGAACACACGCGGAGGACGGAACACACGCGGAGGACAGAACACACGCGGAGGACGGAACACACGCAGGGGACAGAACGCACGCGGAGGACGGAACACACGTGGAGGACAGAACACACGCGGAGGACAGAACACACGCGGAGGACGGAACACACGCGGAGGACGGAACACACGCGGAGGACAGAACGCACGCGGAGGACGGAACACACGCGGAGGACAGAACACACGCGGAGGACGGAACACACGCGGAGGACAGAACACACGCGGAGGACGGAACACACGCAGGGGACAGAACGCACGCGGAGGACGGAACACACGTGGAGGACAGAACACACGCGGAGGACAGAACACACGCGGAGGACGGAACACACGCGGAGGACGGAACACACGCGGAGGACAGAACGCACGCGGAGGACGGAACACACGCGGAGGACAGAACACACGCGGAGGACGGAACACACGCGGAGGACAGAACACACGCGGAGGACGGAACACACGCAGGGGACAGAACGCACGCGGAGGACGGAACACACGTGGAGGACAGAACACACGCGGAGGACGGAACACACGCGGAGGACGGAACACATGCGGAGGACGGAACACACGCGGACGACAGGGCAGAGATACACACTGAGAATAGAATATCCCTCCTAGAGGAATGTGTTGCAACAGACAGCCTCAGTAGCGTGTGTAGTGTAGGAACACAGTCTGACAGTAGTTTAGGGACACTCCCTGAGGACACTGAGTGTAGTAATATAGCAACAAATGACAGTGTGTTTGTCACCCCTGTTTTCCCACCTGTGACATTTGAATTCAGCCCATTTGATGAACCCCTGAAGTTTGTTTCCCACGGCGATGACTGCTCAGATGTGGACTACCCTGTAGACGATGCAACGACGGCAGATTCCTATTTGTTGGTGGGAGTGCTGGGGGTGGAGCCTGATCAGATTGACGTTTACGCCTCAACCCCCTCTTACCAGATACAGTTCCTGGGTCAGGGGTCACTGGCTGTCACCACGGACATGGACACCATGGGGGTGAGAGGACAGGTGGAGGAAGTGGGCATGATAGACATGGTGTCAGGACTGCTGGGAGAGGAAGGGGACCCCAACCTCTCTGGCCTCTATCCCTCTCCCTGGACGCATTTAGGGCCAGGGCTGGTAGAGGAAGAGGTATGTGGAGGATGGGCCCAGGGGCTGGCCCAGGGTATGGTCCCCAGCCAGGGTGAGGGTGAGGAGGGCTGCGAGGAGGATCAGCCCTCTAGCTCCATGGACCTGCTGGGAGTCTACCCCACCTACAGCACTCTTCTGCCTCAGGACTCTTGTTTCTGGGAATGGCACCCTCAGTACCAGCCTGTGAGTACTTCAGTGGTGTGTGTGTGAGCTGTAGGGGTGAGAAAATACACGTACAGTGCATTCAGAAAGTATTCAGACCCCATCACCTTTTCCACATTTTGTTACTTTACAGCCTCATTCTAAAATTGATTTAAAAAATATTTTCCCCTCATCAATCTACACACAATACCCCATAATGACAAAGCAGAAACAGGTTTTTTGAAATGTATAAAAATTTATAAATGTATAAAAAAAACTGAAATATCACATTTACTTAAGTATTCAGACCCTTTACTCAGTACATTGTTGAAACACCTTTACCAGTGATTACAGCCTCGAGTCTTCTTGGGTATGACGTTAACAAGCTTGGCACACCTGTATTTGGGCATTTCTCCCATTCTTCTCTGCAGATCCTCTCAAGCTCTGTCAGGTTGGATGTGGAGTGTCGCTGCACAGCTATTTTCAGGTCTCTCCAGAGATGTCCGGGCTCTGGCTGGACAACTCAAGGACATTCACAGACTTGTCCCAAAGCCACTGTTGCATTGTCTTGGCTGTGTGCTTAAGGGTCGTTGTCTTGTTGGAAGGTGAACCTTCAGCCCAGTCTGAGTGCTCTGGGGCAGGGATTCATCAAGGATCTCTCTGTACTTTGCTCCGTTCATCTTTCCTTTGATCCTGACTAGTTTCCCAGTCCCTGCCTCTGAAAAACATCCTTACAGCATGATGCTGCCACCACCATGCTTCACCATAGGGATGGTGCCAGGTTTCCTCCAAACGTGATGCTTGGCAATCAGGCTAAAGAGTTCAATCTTGGTTTCATCAGACCAGAGAGTCTTGTTTCTCATGGTCTGATAGTCCTTTAGGTGCCTTTTGGCAAAACTCCAAAAATGCTGTCATGTGCATTTTACTGAGGAGTGGCTTCCGTCTGGCTACTCTACCATAAAGGCCTGCTTGGTAAAGTGCTGCATAGATGGTTGTCCTTCTGGAAGTTTCTGTCATCTCCACAGAGGAGCTCTGTCAGAGTGGTCATCGGGTTCTTGGTCACCTCCCTGACCAAGGGCCTTCTCCCACGATTGCTCATTTTGGCCAGGTGGCCAGCTCTAGGGAGAGTCTTGGTGGTTCCAAACTACTTCCATTTAAGAATGATGGAGGCCACTGTGTTTTGGGGGACCTTCAATGCTGCAGAAATTTTTTGCTACCCTTCCCTAGATCTGTGCCTCGACACAATTCAGTGTCGGAGCTCTACGGACAATTCCTTCGACCTCATGACTAGGTTTTTGTTCTGACATGCACTGTCAACTGTGGCACCTTATACAGGTGTGTGCCTTTCCAAATCATGTCCAATCAATTGAATTTACCACAGGTGGACTCCAATCAAGTTGTAGAAACATCAAGGGTGATCAATGGAAACAGGATTCACCTAAGCTCAACTTCATTGCAAAGGGTCTGAATACTTATGTAAATAAGGTATTTCTGTTTTTTATTTTCAAAGAATTTGCAAAAAAATTTAAGTCATTATTTAAAAAATTTGCTTTATCATTGTGTAGATTTTAATTTAATATATTTAAGAATAAGGCTGTGAGGAAAAAGTCAAGGGGTCTGAATACTTTCCGAATGCACTGACAGTGGTGGCCAAAAATATTGGCACCCTTGCACTTAAGTAACTCACAATTTTTCCCTAAAAATATGTTGAAATTGAACATTGTCTCCACACTTCTTTATTTCACTGTTAATATTACAGAACCTTTGCTTTTGATTCAGAACTTAATATATCCATTAAAATCAGAATATAAACAGAAATGGCATTGACAAAATTGACACCCTACTTAATATTTGATAGTACAGCCTTTGGTCAAAATAACGGCAATCATGTGCTTCCTATAACCAGCAATCAACTTCCTGCACCTCTTTACTAGCAGTTTGGCCCACTCTTGTACAAACTGCTCCAGTTCTCCCAGATTAGAAGGGTGCCTTCTCCTAACTGCTGTTTTCAGATCTCTCCACAAGTTGTCAATGGGATTTAGATCTGGACTCATCGTTGGCCACTTCAGAACAGTCCAGCATGTTGTCTTTAACCATTGAACCATGCACACGTCTAGCATGGCTAGCCGTTAACCAGGAAGGTAAGCATGTGGAAGTAGACAGAGTATGGAACAGCACCTAGCCATTAGTCCAGAGGTGGAAAGAGCTACTGGGTGTGCAGGCTTTTTGAAGTGTGTTTGGGGTCATTGTCCTGTTGGAAGACCCATGAACTTCGATCGTGACTCAGCTTTTTGACACTGGGTTTAATATTGCATTCCAAAATACCTTGGTATTCAGCTGATTTCATGATGCCATGCACACGTTCAAGGCACCCAATGCCAGAGGCAGCAAAGCAACCGCAAAACATCACTGAACCACCATGTTTGACTGTAGTGAAGGTGTTCTTTTCTTTGAAAGCTTCATTTTATTTTCTGTAAACATAGAAACGGTGTGCTTTACCAAAAACCTCTCATTTGGTCTCATCTGTCCACAGGACATTCTCCTAGAAGGATTTGGGCATGCTCAGGTGTGTTTTATCAAATTGCAGTCTGGCTTTCTTATGTCTGTCTCTCAGAAGTGGGGTCCTCCTGGGTCTCCTACCATATAACCCCCTTTCATTGAGTTGGCGACGGATGGTGCAAGTTGAAACTGTCATACCTTGTGTCTGAAGTTCAGCTTGAATCTGTGTGGCAGTTGACCGCAGTGCTTTCTGCACCATTCGAACAATCCTTCACTGCAATCTTCCATCAAGTTCTCTCTTGTGGCCACGTCCAGTGTGGTTGGCTACAGTGGCATGGGCCTTAAACTTCTTGATGACATTACGTACGGTGGAAACAGCAACATCTTTGGAGATGGACTTGTAGCCTAGAGATTGTCCATGCTTGGCTACAATGTTGTGTCTGACCTCAGATAATACTCCGGTTTTCTTTCTTTTCTCCATGCTCATTGCGGTACACACAGTGGCACAACAGGAAAATGAGTCCTTTTCTCTATTCAATCTGGTTGAATACATGATGTTTATACTGTAGGAACCTTCAACTCACCACAGCTGAGTTCAATTCCAATATATATGAGAATCACCTGCTTGAAATCTAATTCTTTCTAACCACTTCTAGAAGGTGCCAATAATATTGTCCCGGTCATTGTAGGATTTCTTTGTGGAATTAGCTAAGATTTAGTAAATAAATTCCGATTTTTTTAGTTTTGTTCAACTGCACACCGAAGACATACATATGTGGATACCAAAATATGTTTTAATTTCAACAGTTTTCTGGAAGAAATGGTGCATTATTTGAAAAAGTGCAAGTGTGCCAATATTTTTTGGCCACAACTGTATATGTCAATTTTCTGACGTTTAAAGACACTGAGGTTGTGTGTGTGCGTGTTCTCTTGCAGAAATCCACCCTGGTCTCTGAGCTCAACCCCAACGCTCAGGTATGGGCCAATCACATGCTTAGTCTGGACCACTCGAGCCCCATCTACACTGACTCCCGTCTACCATGGCTAGCCGTTAACCAGGAAGGTAAGCATGTGGAAGTAGACAGAGTATGGAACAGCGCCTAGCCATTAGTCCAGAGGTGGAAAGAGCTACTGGGTGTGCAGGCCTTTTCTTTGGCTTTTATTTCGGTCAGTCTTGTAAATGCCGCTACCTGATTGGTCCTCAGGGTATGACCAGGGATATGACCTGGAGGAAGTGGGCGAGGCTCAGCTGGAACCGAGCGTTGTAGAATTCACAACGGTCACTATGGGAAGCCTGTCAACCAATGGCCTGGTCCAGGACAGTTGTATATCAGGTACTAACGTTACTGGCTGATGGAGCTTAGAGCAAACAGGACTGTTTATCAGATGACATCTGATACAAATATTATATGTTATTGATGTTTTCAGAGGAGCTCATCGATCAACTGAAGACCTCACTGGAGTCCTGTCTGTCACGGTACGTATGTGTCACAGGCGGCTGATGGCACCTAAAAGAGCAATTGCCCCTAAAAATCAACTTCTCATTTTGAAAATGGTCTATGTGGCATCAATATGAGTCAGAAACATTTATTATAGAATACAAAGTGTAAATAGGATCAGTTTGGTCATAAAGTCAGTCTCGTCTAACTGAGACTTGCGAGATGATAAGAGAAAATGGTATGTCACGGAATGAAGAGTACCGTAAGAGTGGACAAATTTGGTTTGGCATTCGATATCCCTATGGGGCTAGTTAAGGACCATCAGTAAATTAAACAATGTACATTTAACAATATTTTTAAAAGTCAGTAGCTCAAAATTTAAATGACTTAAAAACCAACTATAAATTGTAGAAAGTCATATACAAATATTGAAAACAATTAACAAAGACAACTAAGAGATGTGCAACATGAAAACACGGTCCCATTTACATTGTGTACATTTAGTAGGCAGTGAGTTTTTTAAAAACTGATTGGCTGATGTCCCCTCAGGGAGAACCTTGCCAACGACCTCTACCTCGTCTCCCAGATGGACAGCGACCATTTTGTTCCCATAACAACGCTAGCCAACCTCGACCACATCAAGAAGCTCAGCACGGACTTGGAACTCATCTCTGACATCCTCAAGTGTGAGTAAACTTTTTTTTGTGTATGTATGTATGTATATATGTATGGACGTATGTGGGTTATTGTTGTATTGTATTACATGATTGGGTAAGATGTTTACTGGAGGGAAGGCTCTGACCGTGTCCTGTCTCCTGATTGGCTCGTAGCCTTGCCGCTGGTGGAGATGGCAGAATGTGGGCAAAAGGTACGGCCCAATCAGGGACGCTGTATCGTCATCCTCCGAGAGGTCCCGGAGACCACACCCCCAGAGGTAAGAACCCGCCTGTTAGAAACCTGCCTTAGTCCATGGGCCAGCTGAAAAATTTCCACTTTGTGGTGGCAAAGGTTAGATGCAATTAAATTGTTCCCCACAAGCTCCTGATCAAATTGTTATATGATAGCCTCTCCAAAAAAAATGCTTTCTATGTTTTTCACACAATTATACATCTTGTTGTAAGGGAGTCTATGCAATAGAATGTTTGCAGACTGATAAAGGAATCTTGAGACGTGAGAATGGTCACATGCTCATTCAAAAAGACTGTCTAGGTTTTTATCAATAAAATGTCACAATACTCTGCAGAGTGTTCGATTTGCAAGGAAACCCCCAGCCCTGCTAAAACCATAGACAACTACGTGCTGTTTTCAAGGGATTGTTAAATAAACTATTTGGTTTTAATATAATCACTTCTCGAAGAGCATAGTCAGAACTACACATTTCGGATTATTCCACATCTAGCTCTATCATCAGAGTTGTACAGCATGTAACTGCATGCTTTTCATGATCGGCCAAAATCAATAGATCATGTCATTTCAGATACATAAGGGTACTGTATCCCTTTGGCATGTAGCTAGCTAAGCAAACATGTCAATCTTGCGTCATCAGAGATGAGGCTTTTGGAAAGAGCTTGACATCAGTCCTTGTCCTGGTAAAATTGTCTGTCGGACTTCTGTCATCAACCCTATAGATGGCAAGCAAATCAAACAATATTTGGATATAGCCATTTATACTGAACCAAAATATAAACACATGTAAAGTGTTGGTCTCATGTTTCATGAACTGAAATAAAAGATCCACAAAATGTTCCACAAAAAGCTTATTTCACTTTCATTTTTTGCACAAATATGTTTACATCCCTGTTAGTGAGCATTTCTCCCTTGTCAAGATAATCCATCAACCTGACAGGTGTGGCATATCAAGAAGCTGATTAAACAGCATGATCATTACACAGGTGCACCTTGCGCTGGGGACAATTAAAGGCCACTGTAAAATGTGTAGTTTTGTCACACAACACAATGCCACAGATGTCTCGACTGCAGGAATGTCCACCAGAGTTGTTGCCAGAGAATTGAATGTTCATTTTACTACCATAAGCTGCCTCCGACATCGTTTTAGAGAATTTGGCAGTACGTCCAACAGGACTAAATACCGCAGACCACATGTAACCACCCCATTGGGTGCCAGGCCCACTCATCTCTGCCCCCCTGCCCAGTCATGTGAAATCCAGATATCAGGGCCTAATGAATTTGATTTCCTTATGTCAATCGTAACTCAGTAAAATCTTTGAAATTGTTGCGTTTATATTTTTGTTCATTATAGTTCATCCCCTGAAAGTTAGCTTGTTAACTAGCCATATTGACGTAATTTGTTATTAGCTAGGTAGCCAATTTGACGTGGCCCATCAATCACTGTAACCTATCATGTCTATCAGCAGCAATCGTGATTAAACACACTTGAAAATAATGTTGAAAAGGGTATCATGTTAGCTAACTTTGCTAGGTAGGCCTATATTGGTTGGAGAAAAAAGTACATTAGGTCTACTTACCACTATGTTTAGCCAACTGTACAATGTTTCTACCTGTAGCTTGCAAAGTAAACCTTATCAGCTCATGTTGTCAATGTCAGTACATTGGCAAATGCGCCCTACTAGTGCTTGACAGAGCTCACAAAGGATGGGAAATAACCTAAACCACTCATACTTGTCAGGTATAGTTCACTTTATTTGAAAAAAATAATCAAATTAATGGTGGCCAATATTGACAGATACCATGATGCTACCCTGAAATTACATGATCAATTGATGTTTTACTGAACATGAAAAGCATACAGGTACTTGCTGTATAACTCTGATGATAGAGCTAAATGTGTGCAATTGTTTTCCATAGAATAATGTCTAGTTCTTAACTATGCTCTTCAATGTTTACATACTGTTTTCCCTACTTGATATGCATATACTGTATTCTGGTCAAGGCCTATCCTTAACTATTGCTGGACACGTACTATTCTATCCTAAATATTCTACAGATATACTACATATTCTATCCATATATTTCTGTCCATAATGTCTATGCATCCCATCATATATTTATATTCTGGACTCTGTTGGGAGCTAGGGATTTGTGTTTATCTCTAAAAATAGCTCTTCTCTCCCTGACCATCATAATCTTAAAATGATGCTCTCTAACCTTCAACAGTACAAGTTATTTAATGAAACCTAATCATTTCGTATACATTAGTTCAGTGGCTAGTTGACACGTTATAGAAATCATGTCATCGTGATTAGACAAAATCCAGCAATTGGACCATTGCTGATGCCCTCGACAACCCTTAGCAGCCACTAACCAATACACATTTCAGTAGACCCTATACTACATTATATTATTTTTCCACAAAAAAAGTGTAACTACTCACCATCTATGAAGGCTGTAAAGCTAAGGCTTTAATACTTCACCAGCTATGTAAGTTGATGCCCTCATCATCAGGTGGCTTGTTAAAATGTCATATTGGAATGCAGGGTATATGACAGGATTCAAGACATATTTTATATTTAAACAATATGGCATAATATTGTATATCAATATAGTCACTACAAACCAGGGAAAGATCCCTTTAGAAATATTATAGATACATTTTTAATTGTTTGAAAATAAAATATAGATATCAGTGATGCAAATACAGACCAAAACCATTGATATGAGTAGTGTTTTTGGTACATTTTTGGAACAGTTTTGCTAATGTTTTACAAAGATTATATATCTTGAAAACCTGGCTAAATTGGTTGTGTTATTTGCATAACTATAATCTATTTTTTATTGCCATTAGGCATATTCCACCTATTATTGAAAGAGTTGTGACAATGTCAGACCAATCAAATTTAAACCAATGGAGCTGGTTTGCAGCCATATTGGAAAATGTTAAATCAACAATATCTTGGCATCATTGTTTAGATTTGTTTTTGCTTTATGTGTACTTGGTGTACTCATTATGAAGGCATTTTGCAAAAATGATTAACTGTACCTCTTTGCTGGACATAATGCATTCCTATGGGATTTCAAATAGAGTGCAATGTATGGGAAGGTTTCAGATTACATTCCTTGATGTTAACATAATTAATAAAATCACATTGCATATAATGTTGATTAATAAAAAAGCAGTGAATGCTTCTAGAACAAAGTGTTTTAATGTAATATTTTTGGGAAACGGCAACAAAACAGCAGTTTGGACAGCTTTTTTGGCATATATTTGGAATACCACTCTTCTGGTAATATTTTGGTGAATACATATAACTGACATACTTGGGCCATCATTGTTGGTTGTCCTTGTTGTGACACACATTTTAAGACATAATTGGTCTTATTACACCAATTATTCATTCAGTTATGACCATGCAAAATGAATGATGTTCCTCCCCATTGAAATGAATGTCGGCCATCTTGAAAATAGGTTGCTGGGACTGATTATAGACTAAATCAATGATGACTCTATATACTGTAGCTAAAAACTTCCCCAATAGGTCTCCTTGTTCTGTTTGAAATTTGGTGTAGTTATCATCCCGGGTAACATGTGATAGTAAAGGACATCCCAATACTGTCCATTCTACTCGATATACCCCAAAATGCATACTGTACATGTATGACCTTTGACGCCCCAAGGTGAGCCCATAGAGATACCATAATATGTGTTGTATCATGAAATTTATAACATATCAAATTGCGTTAGTTTGAGAAGTTAGTTCACTGACAATACAAAATGATCATGTCCTCAATCCTGTTGGCCCAGCTAACTGCATAACATATGTAATGAGGACTATTTAATAAAGTTCATATTCAGTTAAGAGTAATTAACACAATGCTTAGCACATTTGTGTTTTCCCGACCTTTATGTAATTCACATGATTTCAAGTGTTCTGTTTGTGTCAAGGGTTGATGGTTACGAGACTCGATGCTGTATGTTATGTATTAAAGTCATATCTGTTTATAGTAACTGAAACCAGACTGGATGTACAAGGACTGAGGACACTGATATCTTATTGTATTGATGACCTTATGAACACTGTGTGACTGCAGCAGCTGGCAGTATTTTGTTGTGACTCTGTACAAGCCTCCCAGGCTGATGTTTATGGAACATTGGTGCTGTGAGATTGGGATTTAAGGCCCTGCTTAGAGAATGCCAGTTAGACATTTTCCCTGCTTCTGTGCTGTAGGTGTGTCCCTGTCTCCCTTGTAATAAACCAGATTGATTTATGATTGGCTATATTCCAAGAGTGCTCTTCTTTAATTCAACCCTTTACAGTTACCATACAGTGCTTTCAGAAAGTATTCAGACCCCTTCACTTTTTCCACATTTTGTTATGTTACAGCCTTATTCTAAAATGTATTATTAAATTGTTTTTTGACCCCTCAATCTACAATCTGCCAACAATTACAAATGTTTGCAAATTTATTTAAAAAAATATTAAAACGTGAATATCACATTTACTTAAGTATTCAGACCCTTTACTCAGTATTTTGTTGAAGCACTTTTGGCAGCAATTACAGCCTTAAGTCTTCTTGGGAATGATGCTACAAGCTTAGCACACCTGTACTTGGTGAGTTTCTCCCATTCTGTTCTGTAGATCCTCTCAAGCGCTGTCACGTTGGATGGGGAGCATCGCTGCACAGCTATTTTCAGGTCTCTCCAGAGATGTTCGATCGGGTTCAAGTCCGGGCTCTGGCTGGGCCACTCAAGGACATTCAGAGACTTGTCCCCAAGTCACTCCTGCGTTGTCTTTGCTGTGTGCTTAGGGTCGTGGTCCTATTGGAAGGTGAACCTTCGCCCCAGTCTTAGGTCCTGGGCGCTCTGGAGCAGGTTTTCATCAAGAATTTCTGTGTACTTTGCTCCATTCACCAACAATGCGAGGCTATATACAGGGGGTACTGGTACAGAGTCAATGTGCGGGGGCACCGGTTAGTCAAGGTAATTGAGGTAATATGTACATGTAGGTAGAGTTATTAATGTGACTATGCATGGATAATAAACAGCGAGTAGCAGCATCGTAAAAAGGGTGGGGGGGAATGCAAATAGTCTGAGTGGCCATTTGATTAGATGTTCAGGAGTCTTATGGTTTGGGGGTAGAAGCTGTTTAGAAGCCTCTTGGACCTAGACTTGGCGCTCTGGTACCGCTTGCTGTGCGGTAGCATAGAGAACAGTCTATAACCAGGGTGGCTGGAGTCTTTGACAATTTTTAGAGCCTTCCTCTGACAGAGGTCCTGGAGGTGAGGAAGCTTGGGCCCAGTGGTGTACTGGGCCGTACACACTACCCTTTGTAGTGCCTTGTGGTCGGAGGCCGAGCAGTTGCCATAGCAGACAGTGATGCAACCACTGACAGTGATGCTCTTGATGGTGCAGCTGTAGAACCTTTTAAGGATCTAAGGACCCATGCCAAATCTTTTCAGTCTCCTGAGGGGGAATAGGTTTTGTCGTGCCCTCTTTATGACTGTCTTGGTGTTCTTAGACTGTTAGTCAGTTGGTGATGTGGACACCAAGGAACTTGAAGCTTTCAACCTGCTCCACTACAGCCCCGTCGATGAGAAGGGGGGCGTGCTCGGCCCTCCTTTTCTTGTAGTCCACAATTATCTCCTTTTGTCTTGATCACGTTGAGGGAGAGGTTGTTGTCCTGGCACCACACGGCCAGGTCTCTGACCTCCTCCCTATAGGCTGTCTCATCATTGTCGGTGATCAGGCCTACCACTGTTGTGTCACTGGCAAACTTAATGATGGTGTTGGAGTCGTGCCTGGTCATGTAGTCATGAGTGAACAGGGAGTACAGGAGGGGACTGAGCACGCACCCCTGAGGGGCCCCCGTGTTGAGGATCAGCGTGGCGGATGTGTTGTTACCTACCCTTACCACCTGGGGGCGGCCTGTCAGGATGTCCAGGATCCAGTTACTGAGGGAGGTGTTTAGTCCCAGGGTCCTTAGCCTAGTGATGAGCTTTGAGGGCACTATGGTGTTGAATGCTAAGCTGTAGTCAATGAATAGCATTCTCACATAGCTGTTCCTTTTGTCCAGGTGTGAAAGGGCAGTGTGGAGTGCTATAGAGATTGCATCATCTGTGAATCTGTTAGGGTGGTATGCAAATTGAAATGGGTCTGGGGTTTCTGGGATAATGGTGTTGATGTGATCCATGACCAGCCTTTCAAAGCACTTCATGGCTAAAGACGCGAGTGCTACGGATCGGTAGTCATTTAGGCAGGTAACTTTAGTGTTCTTGGGCACAGGGACTATCGTGGTCTGCTTGAAACATGTTGGTATTACAGACTCAGGCAGTGAGAGGTTGAAAATGTCAGTGAAGTCACTTGCCAGTTGGTCAGCGCATGCTCGGAGTACACATCCGGATAAACCGTCTGACCCTGCGGCCTTGTGAATGTTGACCTGTTTAGGTCTTACTCACATCGGCTACAGAGAACGTGATCACACAGTCGTCTGGAACAGCTGATGCTTTCATGCATGTTTCAGTGTTACTTGCCTCTAAGCGAGCACAGAAGTAATTTAGCTCATGTCACTGGGCAGCTCGTGGCTGTGCTTCCCTTTTGTGCTCTGTAATAGTTTGCAAGCCCTGACACATCCAATGTGCATCGAAGCCGGTGTTGTACGGTTCGATCTTAGTTCTGTATTGACGCTTTGCCTGTTTGATGGTTCGTCGGCAGGCATAGCGGGATTTATTTTAAGCTTCCGGGTTAGTGTCCCGCTCCTTGAAAGCGGCAGCTCTTTTAAAAATATATATATATTTCACCTTCACCAGTTGAGAACAAGTTCTCATTTACAACTGCGACCTGGCCAAGATAAAGCAAAGCAGTGCGACAAAAACAACACAGAGTTACACATGGGATAAACAAACGTACAGTCAATAACGCAATAGAAAAAACTGTATACAGTGTGTGCAAATGAAGTAAGGAGGTAAGGCAATAAATAGGCCAATGGTGGCAAAGTAATTACAATATAGCAATTTATACTGAAGTGATATATGTGCAGATGAAGATGTGCAAGTAGAAATACTGGTGTGCAAAAGAGCAGAAATACAAAAACATATATGGGGATGAGGTAAGTAGTTTGATTTGGATGGGCTATTCACAGATGGGCTGTGTGTAGCTGCAGCGATCAGTAAGCTGCTCTGACAGCTGACGCTTAAAGTTAGTGAGGGAGATATGACTCCAACTTCAGTGATTTTTTTTTTGCAATTCGTTCCAGTCATAGGCAGCAGAGAACTGGAAGTAAAGGCAGCCAAAGGAGGTGTTGGCTTGGGGATGACCAGTGAAATATACCTGCTGGAGCATGTGCTACGGGTGGGTGTTGCTATGGTGACCAGTGAGCTGAGATAAGGCAGGGCTTTACCTAGCATAGACTTATAGATGACCTGGAGCCGGTGGGATTGGCGGCGAATATGTAGTGGAGGGCCAGCCAACAAGAGCATACAGGTCGCGGTGGTGGGTAGTTTATGGGGCTTTGGTGACAAAACGGATGGCACTGTGATAGACTACATCCAGCTTGCTGAGTAGAGTGTTGAAGGCTATTTTGTAAATGACATCGCCAAAGTCAAGGATTGGTAGGATATTCAGTTTTACGAGGGTATATTTGGCAGCATGAGTGAAGGAGGCTTTGTTGCGAAATAGGAAGCCGATTCTAGATTTAATTTTGGATTAGAGATGCTTAATGTGATTCTGGAACGAGAGTTTACAGTCTAACCAGACACCTAGGTATTTGTAAATGCCCACATATTCTAAGTCAGAACCCTCCAGAGTTTTGATGCTAGTCGGGTGGGAGGGTGCGGGCTGAAATCGGTTAAGGAGCATGCACTTAGTTTTACTAGCATTTAAAAGCAGTTGGAGGCCACGGAAGGAGTGTTGTATGGCATTGAAGTTAATTTGGAGGTTTGTGAGCACAGTGTCCAAAGAAGGTCCAGATGTATACAGAATGGTGTCCTCTGCATAGAGGTGGATCAGAGAATCACCAGCAGCAAGAGCGACATTATTGATATATGCAGAAAAAAGAGTTGACCCGAGAATTGAAACCTGTGGCACCCCCATAGAGACTGCTAGAGGTCCGGACAACAGGCCCTCCGATTTGACACACAGATCTCTATCTGAGAAGTAGTTGGTGAAACAGGCAAGGTAATCATTTGAGAGGCCAAGGCTATTGAGTCTCCCGATAAGAATGCGGTCGAAAGCCTTGGCCAGGTCGATGAAGATGGCTGCACAGTACTGTCCTTTATCGATGGCGGTTATGATATCGTTTAGGACCTTGAGCGTGGCTGAGGTGCACCCATGACCAGCTCGGAAACCAGATTGCATAGTGGAGAAGGTATGGTGGGATTCGAAATGGTCAGTGATCTGTTTGTTAACTTGGCTTTCGAAGATTTTAGAAAGGCAGGGCAGGATGGATATAGGTCTATAACAGTTTGGGTCTAGAGTGTCTCCCCCTTTGAAGAGGGGGATGACCGCAGCAGCTTTCCAATCTTTGGGGATCTCAGACGATACGAAAGAGAGTTTGAATAGGCTAGTAATAGGGGTTGCAACAATTTCGGCTGATAATTTTAGAAACAGAGGACCCAGCTTGTCTAGCCCAGCTGATTTGTAGGGATCCAGATTTTGCAGCTCTTTCAGAACATCAGCTGTCTGGATTTGGATGAAAGGAGAGGGGGAGGCTTGGGCATGTTGCTGCAGGGGGTGCTGAGATGTTGGCCGGGGTAGGGGTAGCAAAGTAAAAAGCATGGCCAGACGTAGAAAAATTCTTATTGAAATTAATGATTATCGTAGATTTAACGGTGGTGACAGTGTTTCCTGTCCTCAGTACAGTGGGCAGCTGGGAGGTGGTGCTCTTATTCTCCATGGACTTTACAGTGTTCAAAAAATTCAATTGGAATTAGTGCTACAGTATGCACATTTCTGTTTGAAAAAGCTAGCCTTAGCTTTCCTAACTGACTGAGTATATTGGTTCCTGACTTCCCTGAAAAGTTGCATATCGCGAGGGCTATTCGATGCTAATGCAGAACGCCACATGATGTTTTTGTGCTGGTCTAGGGCAGTCAAGTCTGGAGTGAATCAAGGGCTATATCTGTTCTTAGTTCTAAATTTTTTGAATGGGGCATGCTTATTTAAGATGGTGAGGAAAGCACTTTTCAACGGCAACCAGGCATCCTCTACTGACAGGATGAGGTCAATATCCTTCCAGGATACCCGGGCCAGGTCGATTAGAAAGGCCTGCTCACTGAAGTGTTTTAGGGAGCGTTTGACAGTGATGAGGGATGGTCGTTTGACCGCGGACCCATTAGGCACACAGGCAATGAGGCAGTGATCGCTGATATCTTGGTTGAAGACAGCAGAGGTGTATTTAGAGGGCAAGTTGGTCAGGATGATATCTGGTTACGGATTTGGTTACGGAGTTGAGGTTATACCTGGTAGGTTCCTTGATCATTTGTGTGAGAACAGCAGCTTGTGAGCTAAAGCTCTACCCTTTAGCTCAGTGCTGATGTTGCCTGTAATCCATGGATTTTTGTTGGGGAATGTACGCACAGTCACAGTGGGGCTGACGTCATCTACACACTTAGTGATTAGAGCGTTGGACTAGTAACCGGAAGGTTGCAAGATCGAATCCCCGAGCTGACAAGGTAAGAATCTGTTGTTCTGCCCCTGAACAAGGCATTTAACCCACTGTTCCTAGGCCGTCATTGAAAATAAGAATTTGTTCTTAACTGACTTGCCTAGTTAAATAAAGGTAAAATAAAAAATGTATCAAGCCAGTGACTGTTGTGGTGTACTCAATGCCATCGGAAGAATCCCAGAATATATTCCAGCCTGTGCTAGCAAAACAGTCCTGTAGTTTAGCATCTGCTTCATATTGACCGAGTCACTGGCGCTTCCTGCTTTAGTTATTGCTTGTAAGCAGGAATCAGGGGGATAGAATTATAGTCAGATTTGCCAAATGGACTGCGAGGGAGAGCTTTGTACGCGTCTCTGTGTGTGAAGTAAAGGTGGTCGAGAGTTTTTTTTCCCCCTCTGGTTGCACATTTAACATGCTGGTAGAAATGAGGTAAAACGGATTTAAGTTTCCCTGCATTAAAGTCCCCTGCCGCCTCTGGATGAGAGTTTTTCTGTTTGCTTATGGCCGTATGCAACTCATTCAGTGCAGTCTGAATGCCAGCATTGGTTTGTGGTGGTAAATAGACAGCTACGAAGAATATAGATGAAAACTCTTTTGGTAGATCGTGTGGTCTACAGCTTTTCATGAGATACTCTACCTCAGGCGAGCAAAACCTCAAGACTTTCTTAGATATCGTGCACCAGCTGTTGTTTACAAATATACATAGTCTGTCACCCCTTGTCTTAAGAGAGGCTGCTGTTCTATCCTGCCGATACAGTGTGTAACCCGCCAGCTGTATGTTGTTCATGTCATATGATGTTACAGTTTTTAATATCCTGTTGGTAGGATATACATGCTTGCAGTTCGTCCACTTTACTATCCAGCAATTGTATGTTGGCCGATAGTACCGTTGGCAAAGGCAGATTAGCCAGTCATTGCCGGATCCTTACAAAGCACCCTGATCACCTTCCGCGATATCTCTGTCTTTTTCTCCTGCGATTGACAGGGATGAAGGGCCTCGTCGGGTGTCTGGAGTAAATCCCTCTCGTCCAACTCATTAAAGAAAAATTATTTGTCCAGTTTAAGGTCAGTAATCACTGTTCTGGTGTCAAGAAGCTCTTTTCGGTCATAAGAGACGGTAGCAGCAACATTATGTCCAAAATAAGTTAAAAACAATGCAAATAAAACAACAAAAGAGCATGGTTGGTTAATAAGAGCCCATAAAACAGCAGCAGTCCCCTCCGGTGCCATTATACATAATAAAGGCCTGATTGGTGGAGTGCTGCAGAGACAGTTGTCCTTCTGGAAGTTTCACCCATCTCCACAGAGGAACTCTGGAGCTCTGTCAGAGTTACTATTGGGTTCTTGGTCACCTCCCCGACCAAGGCCCTTCTCCCAATTGCTCAGTTTGGCCGTTCGGCCAGCTCTAGTAAGAGTCTTGGTGATTCCAAACGTCTTCCATTTAAGAATGATGGAGGCCACCGTGGTCTTGGGGACCTTTAATGCTGCGGACATTTTTTGGTACCCTTCCCCAGATCTGTGCTTCGACACAATCCTGTCTCTGAGCTCTATGGACAATTCCTTCAACCTCGTGGCTTGGTTTTTGTGCTGGCATGCACTGTCAACTGTGGGTCCTTTATATAGACAGGTGTGTGCCTTTACAAATCATGTCCAATCAATTGAATTTACCACAGGTGGACTCCAATCAAGTTGTAGAAACACCTTAAGGTTAAGGATGATAAATGGAAACAGGATGCACCTGAGCTCAATTTTGAGTTTAATAGCAAAGAGTCTGAATACTTATGTAAATCAGGTATTTTTGTATAATTTTTTTAAATACATTTGCCAACATTTTGAAAATTCTGTTTTCGCTTTGTCATTATTGGATATTGTGTATAGATTGATGAGGTGAAAAAAAAAACATTTTATCCATTTTAGAATAAGGTCTGAATACTTTCCCGAATGCACTGTATAATGCAGTGATAACCACATTTATCTTTCTCTGATACTTTTCTATCATACCTAAATACAACCCACAGACATGGACCTTAATGAAAATCATCATTAGACTTTGCCACCCCAAAGTCGACAAATACAGAGAACAAAAATATAAACACAACATGTAAAGTGTTGGTCCCATGTTTCATGAGCTGAAATAAAAGATCACAGAAATGTTCCATTCGCACAAAAAGCTTATTTCTCTCAAATGTTGTGCACAAGTTTGTTTAAATCCCTTTTAGTGAGCATTTCTTCTTTGCTAAGATAATCCATCCACCTAGCAGGTGTGGCAAATCAAGAATCTGATTAAACAGCATGAGTGTTACAAAGGTGCACCTTGTGCTGGGAACAATAAAAGTCCACTCTACAATGTGCAGTTTTGTCACATAAAACAAGTTTTGAGGGAGCGTGCAATTGGCATGTCGACTGCAGGAAAGTCCACCAGAGCTGTTGCCAGAGAATTTAATGTTAATTTCTCTACCATAAGCCACCTCCAATGTCATTTTAGATAATTTGGTAGTATGTCCAACCGGCCTCACAACCGCAGACCAAGTGTGTGGCGTTGTGTGGGCGAGTGGTTTGTTGACGTTGTGAACAGAGTGCCCCATGGTAGTTGTGGGGTTATGGTATGGGCAGGCATAAGCTACGAACAATGAACAGAATTGCATTTTAAAGTTGTCCATTTGAATGCACAAAAATACTGTAACGAGATCCTGAGGCCCATTGTGAAGCCTATTTTGTTAGGGTATCTATGACCAACAGATGCATATCTGTATTCCCAGTCATGTGAAATCCATAGATTAGGACCTAATGAATTTATTTCAATTGACTGATTTCCTCATATGAACTGTAGCGCAGTAAAATCTTTGAAATTGTTGCATATTGTGTTTATATTTTTGTTCAATATATGTTACATTTGTCCTGCTGGCCCATGGATTATGTGTGTGTTTCAGTGCTGATGTTGTGCGTGTTTATTTTGTTAAACCACCAGGACGTAAAGGCTCTGTTTGCGTGTGAGAGCCTCCCCAGGATCCAGAGCTGTGAGTTTGCCCAGAACGACAACTGGTTCATCACCTTTAAAACTGAGGCTGACGCTCAACAGGTACAGCTGGGAGAGACAGAGACTGGGGTTACGGAGGTTAACAACAGCTGGGAGAAGGATTGATTCTCTAGACATTCATGCACATTTCATTCAGCTGCAAATTTCATTCACGTGTGTGTGTGTGTGTGTGTGTGTGTGTGTGTGTGTGTGTGTGTGTGTGTGTGTGTGTGTGTGTGTGTGTGTGTGTGTGTGTGTGTGTGTGTGTGTGTGTGTGTGTGTGTGTGTGTGTGTGTGTGTGTGTGTGTGTGTGCTCCAGGCATTTCAGTATCTGAGAGAGGAGGTGAGGACGTTCCAGGGAAAACCCATCAAGGTGAGTTGAGACGTTTTATTTATTTAACCTTTTATTTAACTAGGCAAGTCAGTTAAGAACAATGATGGCCTACCCCTGCCAAAATCTAACCTGATCTAAATCTTTTTCTATACATGATGCAAGTGCCAGTCATGATGCAAGTGCCAGTCACATGATCAAAGATTGATTGATTGCTTTGTTGAATAATAAATTGATCAGGCACGGATCAAGGCCAATGTGATGGCAGTCACATCTTACGCTCCAAAGAATGGCTACAGGCCCAGCGCAATGGACTCCTGCACAAATCAGCAGCCTTACAACCCATACTACGCCCCTCCCACTTTCCAGCAGCCCCTCCCACAGCTTTACCCAATGACCAATCAAAGCTTGGATGCCATGGCCGGATACACAGACCCTGACCTGGTGAGATGGACACACACACATACAGATGCAGGTACAAGCATTTTCTCTCACACTGGTGTCATTGGTGTTGTGTACAGCAGATGGCGTCATTATCTGGCTTCATGAACGGCTTCCCAGGAGGCCCCAGCTTCAAAATATCCCCCTCATACAGACACAGGTACTACACTCCTCACCCTTTCTCATTCTGGAGAGACGTCTCTCTCCTTCTCCCAAGCTATCATTCTCTCTCTATTTCTTGATGTTGGAACCATGGTTGTAGTTAGGTTGTTGTGATGTTACATGTGTTTCTCTCTCTCCTCCAGTAGGGGGCACCGTGGGCAGCGGGACCAGAGGCGGCGGTCTGGCGAAAGGGAGCCGGGCCTTCTGGATGACCCCCCCTTCTTCCCAGAGCATGTACCAATAGGACGCCCTCCTGGCCCCCACAGGCAGGGCCCGCCACGGTTACCAGGCAACAGACGTATGGAGGGAGAAGGGGGTCGACGTGGAGGGAGAAGGGAGTCAGGGTCCTCCCCAAGCACTGGCATAGGAAGGTAATGACCTCTAACCTCCAGCTTTGTTTTCATTAACTTGTCCAGTGGTTTTATTTTTTTACATTTAAAAAGTTGACATAGATGCTAAAATGGCATGCTATGCTACAGTGCTACAGTGCTACATGCTATGCTACAGTGCGTTTCCATTGAACTATATTGTCAATAAAATGAGCTGGATGTAATAATTTCACACCTAAAAAAAAACTTTATCGCAAAAACCTACAATGTCGAATAGAAATGAATTGTTTGACGTTTTTCCAATACCTACAGTATTTAGGCAAATTGCGCTTTAGGCCTAATAACTTGGCGACAGCTTGTAGCCTATGCCCTCCTGCCTATCTGTTTTATGTCTCAGGTAGCCTGCAAAGCCAGCATGGATAGAATGCAATAATTGACTAATATTTACCATATTCTAATAATTCTTATGTGCCAACGTATCGCCAAGGTCCATGGTACCATTTTGAAACTTGCACTCCTGTAGATCTGAAATAATTGGATGATGAAACTTGCCAGACAACCAGAACAGCAAGGCAAAGCAATTCAGGCATTCAGAAATTCAGGACAATAATAGATTTTGCAAGCAGTGGGCATTAGAATGAAATGTGGAGTGGAGCTTTATAGTCACGAGCACTGCCGACCAGCTCATTAGACAGAATTAGGCGGCCACCTATGGCATCAGATTGACGAGGGCGGTATTTTCTGAGCTAAACTGACCAAGACGCACCTCCAACAACAACACATGAAACCCCACATAATTCTGCCCAAAAACAATAACAATTTCTCACAACTAGTGGCATAAGGGCTTTTTAGCTGAGTGCGATAAGTGATAAGCAGTGCCCACTTTGTAAAAGGCAGGGGCGCAAAATATTTTGCTCGTCCATTCACAGGGCACCTCTCCATGGTACTGTTGGAGAGACACATCGCTGTGGTGCGACACCAACGCATCATTCCATAAATCATATAACAGATCTAGGATATGGTGAAAAGAGTATGTGGCCTTTTCTGTAGCCTACAGGCTGGAGATGAAATGGATGACAATGTAATGTGACAGACACTTTTTACATCATGTAGGTTTCTCCGATCAAACAGCCTAACTTAAATGGCGACCCATTCCAATAAAAATGCACTGACACGTTAACAAACAACATATCCTAAAAACAGGACATGTCAAAGGAGAATAAACAACCACAAGTGTTGTCTAGGAGTTTCACCCCATTGTCATGATCAGTGGTTTCAAGTTAGTATCCATCGCCTATCCATCGCATATCCATCGCCTGTATTTGAGAAGTTTCTCCCATTATTCTCTGGAGATTCTCTCAAGCTCTGTCAGGTTGGATGGGGAGCATCGCTTCACAGCTATTTTCAGGTCTCTCCAGAGATGTTTGATCGAGTTCAAGTCTGGGCTCTGTCTGGAACTCTCAAGGACATTCAGAGACGTGTCCTTCGTTGTGTTGGCTGTGTGCTTAGGGTCGTTGTCCTATTGGAAGTTGAAACTTCGCCCCAGTCTGGAGCAAGTTTTCATCAAGGATCTCTCTGCACTTTGCATTCATCTTTCCCTCGATCGTGACTAGTTTCCCAGTCCCTGCCGCTGAAAAACATCCCTACAGCATGATGCTGCCACCCATGCTTCACAGTATGGATGATGCCAGGTTTTCTCCAGACGTGATGCTTGGCATTCAGGCCAAAGAGTTCAATCTTGATTTCATCAGACCAGAGAATCTTTAGGTGCCTTTTTTCAAACTCCAAGCGGGCTGTCATGTGCCTTCTACTGAGGAGTAGCTTCCGTCTGGCCACTCTACCATAAAGGCCTGATTGGTGGAGCGCTGCAGAGACAGTTGTCCTTCTGGAAGTTTCTCCCATCTCCACAGAGGAACTATGGAGCTTTGTCAGAGTGACCATCGGGTTCTTGGTCACCTCCCCGACCAAGGCCCTTCTCCCCCGATTGCTCATTTTGGCCGGGCGGTCAGCTCTAGGAAGAGTCTTGGTGGTTCCAAACTTATTCCATTTAAGAATGATGGAGGCCACTGTGTTCTTGGGGATCTTCAATGCTGCATAATTTTTTTGGTACACTTCCCCAGATCTGTGCCTTGACACAATCCTGTCTCTGAGCTCTAGGGACAATTCCTTCGACCTCATGGCTTGGTTTTCACAAGCACTGTCAACTGTGGGATATCATATAGACAGGTGTTTGCCTTTCCAAAGCATGTCCAATCAATTGAATTTATCACAGGTGGACTCCAATCAAGTTGTAGAAACATCTCAAGGATGATCAATGGAAATAGGACACACCTGAGCTCAATTTTGAGTCTCATAGCAAAGGGTCTGAATACTTATGTAAATAAGGTATTTTGGCTTTTTATTTTTTTACATTTGCAAAAATTTCAAAAAACGGTTCCCGCTTTGTCATTATGAGGTATTGTGTGTAGTTTGATGAGATTTAAAATATATATATATATAATCCATTTTAGAATAAGGCTGTAACGTAACACAATGTGGAAAAAGTGAAGGGGTCTGAATACTTTCCGAATGCACCGTAGATGGGCATTCATAAAATTATATTTCAGGCAACACTGTAGGCTACACCTCAGTAAGCATGGTCTGGCACTGATGCCTTTTCGACGTCGTTTTTTGGTGCAGTCCGGACCGGCCTTGATTTCCACATCCACTGATATTAGTTTTTGGTCCGGTCCGGACATTGGTTTTTGGTCTCACCTAGACTGGCAGAACAGCATCCGATGACATCATGGGCCCTGCATACTTTCAAAATGATTCAGCAATCAATATTTATTTGAAAAATACTTACTTTTTTTTTTGATTGTCTTAGTAAAGCTTGACAAAAGAAAGATCCACCTCTGTCGAACGGATACAAATTTCGACGATCTTTAGAAAAGTTATCCAATATCTGTTCTTTCCATTACACATGCCGCAGTAATATTTTTGTTGAATAAAGCTGGGTCAATGAGAAACCTGCCTATTGATTCTCTCTCTCTGAAGGAGAGGCCCCATTGGTCAGAGGAGGAGAAGAGATGAGAAGTACACTGTAAGTACTTAACATGTGGATGGCTTTGGGAAAATGTTAAGGAGAAGCTCTTACTTGTGAGTGTTGTTTTTGTGTGTCTGTGGATATGTATGTTTGTGTATAACAATATGTGTATATAAACGTATGTATGTTTAGAGAGAGCCCCCCAAGTCGTGCCCCCGCTCCTTGTCTCCCAGTCTGGAGCTTGGCCCTACTAGCTTCCCCCCGTTGCCCCCAGCAACAGCCTCCAGAGAAACACTTACCATAGCAACCAGCAATCACAAAGCAACCTGCAACCACAAGGTAACCAAGAGTCACACACACATACACACTCACACATGCCGTCTACTTTCTTGTAAGGTTGTTTTTCTTGTTACAGTGTGCAGTTACATACAGCAGTAGCAGCCAACCAACCACTGTGACATTACAAGACCTCCAGCCTATCACAGCATTGCCTCAGAAAAACCTCCCCCCAGAGTAAGTTTATTCTCCTTCCTTTGAATCATCATTGCTGTGGAATGGGTCCCTTTCACAATGTGTTTTGTATGATTACTTCAAGGAAGAAGAATCATGTCTGTGTTATGGTTATGTTGTGTTATGGTTGAGGGTTCTGGTTGATGGTGGTTGTTGCTATACCACAGGAAGCTGAATGAAACCATGCCATCTCTCAAGAGGACCACAGCAGCTCCTCCGACCGTGAAAGAACCTATCCAGACCACGAAGGAAAACAGACCAGCAGTGGTGAGACACCTCACAGACTACAGAGACAAACTGGTTATTAGTGAATGTAGTGTATGCTGGGTACTGACCTGTCCTGTGTTGTGATTGGTTAGGAGTCCAAGAAGCCAAGCTACGCTGAGATCTGCCAAAGGATACGCGCCAATCAAACGCTTTGCGCAAACCCCATTGACCACACCCCATCCGGGGCGGAGCTTGCCCCAGCCTATCCTGCACAGGAGTCTGACCAGGCTCAGTTACCACGGTGACCAGAGTGAGCTGGTTACTTTTGGTTGGGGAGGGCAAGAGGGGAGGAGGAGAGAAGAGGAGGACGTTGTTCAAGCCAAAGGAAAAAAGTCTATAGCCCTTTAATGTTGAGGTTTTCATTTATTTTATTTATAAAGTTTAGTTAGTTTTAGAAGCCAAGTTGTAGAACTCTTGTTTTTCTCTGCTGTCTGTCTGTCCGTCTTGTGTCTGTCTGTCTGACTGACGGAAGTCTCTGAATTCTTTACGGTTTAATATTGATTCATTTATTTTTATGAATATTGATTAGTATTTAGACCATCAGACATACTTCTGTATTAATTCCTAAGTCTAAATAACTTCTGCGGAACAGTTACAATAACTACACTGAACACACACAACAGTTACAGTAACTACACTGGAACACACTGGAACAGTTACAGTAACTACACTGAACACACTGGAACAGTTACAGTAACTACACTGGAACACACTGGAACAGTTACAGTAGCTACACTGAACACACTGGAACAGTTACAGTAGCTACACTGAACACACTGGAACAGTTACAGTAACTACACTGAACACACTGGAACAGTTACAGTAACTACACTGAACACACTGGAACAGTTACAGTAACTACACTGGAACACACTGGAACAGTTACAGTAACTACACTGAACACACTGGAACAGTTACAATAACTACACTGAACACACACAACAGTTACAGTAACTACACTGGAACACACTGGAACAGTTACAGTAACTACACTGAACACACTGGAACAGTTACAGTAACTACACTGGAACACACTGGAACAGTTACAGTAACTACACTGAACACACTGGAACAGATACAGTAACTACACTGAACACACTGGAACAGTTACAGTAACTACACTGGAACACACTGGAACAGTTACAGTAACTACACTGGAACACACTGAAACAGTTACAGTAACTACACTGGAACACACTGGAACAGTTACAGTAACTACACTGGAACACACTGGAACAGTTACAGTAACTACACTGAACACACTGGAACAGTTACAGTAACTACACAGGAACACACTGGAACAGTTACAGTAACTACACAGGAACACACTGGAACAGTTACAGTAACTACACTGAACACACTGGAACAGTTACAGTAACTACACAGGAACACACTGGAACAGTTACAGTAACTACACTGAACACACTGGAACAGTTACAGTAACTACACTGGAACACACTGGAACAGTTACAGTAACTACACTGAACACACTGGAACAGTTACAGTAACTACACTGGAACACACTGAAACAGTTACAGTAACTACACTGGAACACACTGGAACAGTTACAGTAACTACACTGGAACACACTGGAACAGTTACAGTAACTACACTGAACACACTGGAACAGTTACAGTAACTACACAGGAACACACTGGAACAGTTACAGTAACTACACAGGAACACACTGGAACAGTTACAGTAACTACACTGAACACACTGGAACAGTTACAGTAACTACACAGGAACACACTGGAACAGTTACAGTAACTACACTGAACACACTGGAACAGTTACAGTAACTACACTGGAACACACTGGAACAGTTACAGTAACTACACTGAACACACTGGAACAGTTACAGTAACTACACTGGAACACACTGGAACAGTTACAGTAACTACACTGGAACACACTGGAACAGTTACAGTAACTACACTGAACACACTGGAACAGTTACAGTAACTACACAGGAACACACTGGAACAGTTACAGTAACTACACAGGAACACACTGGAACAGTTACAGTAACTACACTGAACACACTGGAACAGTTACAGTAACTACACAGGAACACACTGGAACAGTTACAGTAACTACACTGAACACACTGGAACAGTTACAGTAACTACACTGGAACACACTGGAACAGTTACAGTAACTACACTGAACACACTGGAACAGTTACAGTAACTACACTGGAACACACTGGAACAGTTACAGTAACTACACTGGAACACACTGGAACAGTTACAGTAACTACACAGGAACACACTGGAACAGTTACAGTAACTACACTGGAACACACTGGAACAGTTACAGTAACTACACTGGAACACACTGGAACAGTTACAGTAACTACACTGAACACACTGGAACAGTTACAGTAACTACACTGGAACACACTGGAACAGTTACAGTAACTACACTGAACACACTGGAACAGTTACAGTAACTACACTGGAACACACTGGAACAGTTACAGTAACTACACTGAACACACTGGAACAGTTACAGTAACTACACTGGAACACACTGGAACAGTTACAGTAACTACACAGGAACACACTGGAACAGTTACAGTAACTACACTGAACACACTGGAACAGTTACAGTAACTACACAGGAACCCACTGGAACAGTTACAGTAACTACACAGGAACACACTGGAACAGTTACAGTAACTACACTGAACACACTGGAACAGTTACAGTAACTACACAGGAACCCACTGGAACAGTTACAGTAACTACACAGGAACACACTGGAACAGTTACAGTAACTACACTGGAACACACTGGAACAGTTACAGTAACTACACTGGAACACACTGGAACAGTTACAGTAACTACACTGGAACACACTGGAACAGTTACAGTAACTACACTGAACACACTGGAACAGTTACAGTAACTACACTGAACACACTGGAACAGTTACAGTAACTACACTGAACACACTGGAACAGTTACAGTAACTACACTGGAACACACTGGAACAGTTACAGTAACTACACTGAACACACTGGAACAGTTACAGTAACTACACTGAACACACTGGAACAGTTACAGTAACTACACAGGAACCCACTGGAACAGTTACACTAAGTACAAACAGCCAGACACTGAGTGCCAAGAAGCTAAAAAGCAATGATTTCATATCAAAATGTGTTTCTGCATGAGTTTTAGATGTATTTATTTACTGTTTTATTTAGATGGGTTGTCTTGTGTGTTTATTGGTTTGTGTTGTTTTGAGTTTGGAGGGTGGGTGTCTGTTTAGAAGAGAAACATCTGAGGTGGATATTGATATGTGTACATACAACACTGTTAGCATTAACAACTTGAATTTAATTTGGAATCTGGGGTAGCTGGAGGGAGAGGGTGGGGGGTGTAGATAAAACTTCCAGTTAGCATGTCCTATGTTTGAGAGAGATTAACTGTGCAAATGCGGTTAATCGATACAGATTTTTTTTTTTTCCTGTACAGATGTAAATAATTGGACTATTATTAAATAAGTGCCTTTAATAATAAACAACGGAAAACTCTATGCTCGCTTAATTATTGTAAGGGAGCCTTCTCTTTAGTCGTAGGCTGTGGTCAGATTGGCAAAGTGGCGAGTGGGTACACCTGGAGACGGTCGCTTTCCACGGTCATGTGGTGCTGTGCTGAACTTCAGAGTTCTGTCGCTGTCTGCTTCTGTGGTGCTGAATCTCTGATCGCCGCTATTCCAGCTTGTTTGTTTAGCATACTTCGGACCTTTTCAATCATGTGACAAAATCGACACATGCTGCTGTTTTGTGTTGTGACATGCCGTGATACTATATGGAGCCTGCTGCTGTGCCTAGGGCTGATTCTTATTATGGCATTGGTTGTGGTTTCACCGTGTGACCAGCAGGTGGCAACATCACTTCATAGTCACAATAGCCATCTGTGTACAATACAATATCTTACAAAATCAGATGATGACGAGTAACCTTCCCTGAGACTTGACGACTTGAGCTGAGCTCCCAGAGCTAAGCCAAGTGGTGGGCAGACAACCTGGCTAGTGTGCTCCTTGGCTAGTCCTGGGGATTCATGTGAAGATCAAAGATCCACCAGCACGGTATTGTTGCTATAATTCAATGATATTAGATATATGCTATAATTTCCAATATGCGTGCGTGCGCGTGTGTGTGTTTGTGTGTGGAGAGGGTGTGGTGGTTGGGTAATAATACCCCCGCCTCCCACGCTGCGATCCCTATCGGTCATTCCCGGTACTGCGCCTCTCCTATCTGCGTCACGTGACATCAGTAGGAGCTGTGAAACAGCGCGAGTCTCATCATCAGCACCGCATCGCCAGGCAAGCAGCCTCGAGACCCACCGACCAACGGACCCTCAGTGGTCCCTCATCACAAATACTATAATAACGGAGAGGAGGTAGACTCCTCACGAGACCATGTCAGGGACCCGGTGAACAGACAAACAGATTTATTCTCTTTGTTCGCGTCGACGCACCGCTCGCCGCCGAGGAGGGGCCGCAGAATAGTGCTCTCTCTCTCTCTCTGGCGGAGGAGTGGGGGAAGAGGAGAAGAGAAAGCAACAGAGAGAACCGAGGTATTTTTCTACCGGATAACCTAATGGCAGAGCGCGAGGCGTCGCCGTTACCACTGGAGGTTCGCGCCCGGCTGGCGGAGCTGGAGCTCGAGCTGTCAGAGGGTAAGAACGAACCCCGTGCGCCCCGTTTTTCCGTTAACGTAGAGGAATCTCTACAGTAATGGCTCGTTCCACCCTAGACCCCCCTCCCTCTCCCCTGCTCCGCCCCTCCAGATGTTTGTCAGAGCCGCCCTCACAGTCTGCTCTAGCCGGGACGGGGTGAGGGAAGAGTGGGAGCCCACTGCGGGATTCACCCGCCTTTCTTTGTCTCTCTGGTCGTGACACATACACAGACATATGGCCCTGTGCTCGGTTCAGGTCTGAAAACTGTCTATTTGACCTTGAGAAGTACGTTTTGTCCGTGCGTCCACGGACCTGAGTGCGTGTGGTGTGTGTAGGCCTACGTGTGTGTGTCACGCTCAAACGAATGGATGTAATAATAGCGATACCGATGCAACACTGCGTGACAGGAGACGGTTCGGTGGTGTGTGTGTGCTCAGGCTCGGTGTTTTGGCCTGCACGCTCAGCAGCTGATGATGATTTCGGTTAATTTTTATGCTGACAATTGAATCTAAAATAAAATATCCGACACCGAATCTGTTAAATCACAACCAAGCGTATCCCACCAATTGAGTGCGGATATTATTTTGCCGCATGTTATATTGTCAGATAAATTACGCATTTGTGTCTGCATTATATAATGTTTACATTTTTAATCAATATACATAGTCTGCTCTATAGATTGCTGTCAACGCTCCTGGTGTATGTTGTGTGACGCGTCTAGCGGCCTGTGTGTATGTGGTTTACATGGACTCGCGTGTTAGGGACACCCTGTTGAACGCCTATAACCTTGATGTGTTGTTGTTAACGTTTTCTATTGCAGCCAGATTTACAGTATCTTATGATTGCTAGATTGTTGGTTCCCAACCCAGCTGTCCCTCCATATGCTGTTCAATCAGAGCAGAACCAGGACATGGCAGATACTGGTGGACAGTGTTTCCCCTAGGGTTTTTTTCAGCAAGGGTGGGGGCATTGCTAGTAGTGTAGCAATGCAATGACATGCTAGCTGTTCCCATTAACTTCCAGTTGTTGAGCCAACTACTTACCATTTAAAAGCTTGTCTCGTGGGCCACCGCTGCCAAATGACTAAGAGGAAACGCTGAGATAGACAGGTCCTGTATGTGGACATGGATGGATGATGACAGACACCATTGTATTAGGACAGATAGATAATGGTCTTTATCAGGTGCCACTCTGTAAAAACGTTGTTGATGTAGGCGTATCACTAAAAGCTTTATTTAAAAGATGTCTTGTGGGAGCAGCCAGAAGTGAGCGGGCAGTGGCTTTCTCTACAGGGGTTCTGTTTTTATCCAGCTCCGTTGGCAAGCTGCTCTCTTGTCAAATCAAATGACATTTTGTGGTCACATGCAGATGTTATTGCGGGTGTAGTGAAATGCTTGTGTTCCTATCTCCAACAGTGCAGTAATATCTAACAATTCACAACAATACACACATCTAAAAGTAAAAGAATGGAATTAAGAAATATATAAATATTAGATTGAGCAATGTGGGTGTGGCGTTGACTAAAATACAGTAGAATATAATACAGTAAGTAAGTAAATAACAAAAGTTTGACCGGTAGTGTATATACTGTATTTATATTCTACTGAAGCTAGTAGAGAGAATGCCAAGAGTGTGCAAAGCTGTCATCAAGGCAAAAGGTGGCTACTTTGAATAATCTCAAATATAAAATATATTTTGATTTAAAAAAAAATTGGTTACTACATGATTCCATATGTGTTATTTCATAGTTTTGATGTCTTCACTATTATTCTACAATGTAGAAAATAGTTTTAAAAAATAGAAAAACCCTTGAATGAGTAGGTGTTGTAAAAACTTTTGACCGGTAGTGTACATAGATGAGTTAAAGCAGTATGTAAACAATGTTTAAACATTATTAAAGTGTCTACTGTTCCATTATTAAAGTGACTAGTGATTCCATGTCTATGTATATAGGGCAGCAGCTTCTAAGGTGCAGGGTTGCGCAACTGGGTGGAAGCCGGCTAGTGATGGCTATTTAACAGTCTGATGGCCTTGCAGTCTCGGTCCCAGCTTTGATGCACATGTACTGACCTCGCTTTCTGGATGATATCAAATCAAATGTATTTATATAGCCCTTCGTACATCAGCTGATATCTCAAAGTGCTGTACAGAAACCCAGCCTAAAACCCCAAACAGCAAGCAATGCAGGTGTAGAAGCACGGTGGCTAGGAAAAACTCCCTAGAAAGGCCAAAACTTAGGAAGAAACCAAGAGAGGAACCAGGCTATGTGGGGTGGCCAGTCCTCTTCTGGCTGTGCCGGGTGGAGATTATAACAGAACATGGCCAAGATGTTCAAATGTTCATAAATGACCAACATGGTCAAATAATAATAATCACAGGCAGAACAGTTGAAACTGGAGCAGCAGCACGGCCAGGTGGACTGGGGACAGCAAGGAGTCAACATGTCAGGTAGTCCTGAGGCATGGTCCTAGGGCTCAGGTCCTCCGAGAGAGAGAAAGAAAGAGAGAATTAGAGAGGGCATACTTAAATTCACACAGGACACCGGATAGGACGGGAGAAGTACTCCAGATATAACAAACTGACCCTAGCCCCCCGACACATAAACTGCTGCAGCATAAATACTGGAGGCTGAGACAGGAGGGGTCAGGAGACACTGTGGCCCTATCCGAGGACACCCCCGGACAGGGCCAAAGAGGAAGGATATAACCTAACCCACTTTGCCAAAGTACAGCCCCCACATCACTAGAGGGATATCTTCAATCACCAACTTAGCGGGGTGAACAGGCCAAGGCCCGGGTGGTTGATGTCCTTGATCTTTTTGGCCTTCCTGTGACATTGGGTGTTGTAGGTGTCCTGGAGGGCAGGTAGTTTGCGCCCTGTGATGCATTGGGCAGACCGCACCACCCTCTGGAGAGCCCTGCGGTTGCAGGCGGTGCAGTTGCCGTACCAGGCGGTGATACAGCCTGACAGGATGCTCTCAATTATGCATCCGTAAAAGTTTGTGAGGGTTTTAGGGACCAAGTCAATTTCTTTTCAACCTCATAAGGTTGAAGAGGCGCAGTTGTGCCTTCTTCACCACACTATCTGGACCATTTCAGATCGTCTGTGATGTGTACGCCATGGAACATTTCACCTTCTCCCTGTATGCTGTCTTATCATTGTTGGTAATCAGACCTACTACTGTTGTGCAAACATGATGATTGAGTTGGAGGCGTGCATAGACACGCAGTCATGGGTGAACAGGAGGTACAGAAGGGGTCTGAGCACGCATCCTTGTGGGGCCCCTTTGTTAAGGATCAGCGAAGTGGAGGTGTTGTTTCTCACCTTCACCACCTGAGGCAGCCTGTCAGGAAGTCCAGGACCCAGTTGCACAGGGCGGGGTTCAGACCCAGGGCCTCGAGCTTAATGATGAGCTTGGAGGATACTATGGTGTTGAATGCTGAGCTATAGTCAATGAACAGCATTCTTACATAGGTATTCCTCTTGTCCAGATGGGATAGGGTAGTGTGCAGTGCGATGGCGATTGCATCGTCTGTGCATCTATTGGGGCGGTAAGAAAATTGAAGTGGGTCTAGGGTGTCAGGTAGAGTAGAGTTTATATGATCCTTAACTATCCTCTCAAAGCACTTCATGATGACAGAGGTGAGTGCTATGGGGCGATAGTCATTTAGTTCAGTTACCTTTGCTTTCTTGGGTACAGGAACAATGGTGGACATCTTGAAACAAGTGGGGACAGTAGACAATAGACAGATGGGCTGGCTGCGCAGACCAGCCAGCTGGTCTGCGCATGCTCTGAGGATGCGGCTAGGGATGCCGTCTGGGCCAGTAGCCTTGCGAGGGTTAACACACTTAAATGTCTTAGTCACGTCGGCCATGGAGAAGGAGCCAAAAAGTATTGTGCTACACAGTATATTATTCTCCCACCTTCCTCTCTTTCTTTCTCTGGCCCATCGAGTGACCACTCCGTGTGTGTGAGCCCTCTGGCCCAGCTCTGGACACGTGTGTGTGTGTGTGTGTGTGTGTGTGCGTGCGTGCACGTGCATGTGTGTGTGTGTGTGAGAGAGAGAGAGATGAAAGGAGATTGTAATGGATACAAAGATAAAAGGATAAACCAGAGAGTGAAAGAGATTGAGGGGGGGTACACAGAGTGATTGGCATGGCATCTCTCTCCCACTGTCTATCTGTGTGATTTTAATTTGTTCACAATGACCAATAGGGAAGGAATGCTGCTTAGACTGTAACCAATCACAGCTGGGTGTAGATGTGATTCTGAAGATCAATGTGAGTCACACAAAAACACACTTTCCAAAGGTTCTATGTTGGTTAGCAATTTTCAGCCACTTGAAGGAAAATAGAATTTTCAGTTTTATTACACATTTTCTAAATAGGAAAATGAGACATTGCTTTAGTGGTTGTGACATGGACTATAGATTCCCTCTCAGCTGTATTCATAGGTTGCACCTCCGTCACTCGGTCGTGTCATGCCATTGTTATGAATGTTCTCAAGCCGGTGCCAAAAAGTAATGATAAGCCCAATCATTCTGGACGGAGGCTAACGGCTGTTTCTTCTAAATTACACTATAGTGTCTTGGAAATACGATGACATTGCTAAAGTAGGCAGATATTTTGTAGGAAACAACTTTTCCATCATTATCATGTCATCAAATTTACTTTAAACAGATGGCAATGTTGTCATTAGCTAGCAAAGTTTGTCAAAAATAGCTAGCAATGCTAATGTTAGCTAGCTAAAATTCTTAACTAGCTAGCTAACGTTATACTCCATCTAAAGTCAATCTGGCGACATCAAAATCATGACACACGGTTTTTCTACAAATTATTTGCCTCCTTTTGAAATGTCCAAGCCACAGTAATGCACTTTTGAGAGTCTAAAACATCCAAACGAATGTTCAAAACTATATTAAGACGAAATCTGCAAACCATGAATAGTATGAAACTGAGAGACCGAGAGAAAAAGATAATTTGAAGAACAAGAGAATAGGAGAGAGAGAGAGAACGGGCATAGGGTTGTTATGAACTCTGATAATTCAGTGTGGTGTTCTCTCTCTCTCTCTCTCACACACACACACACACACACACACACATACATGCAGGGATCATTAGCCCAGTTTTCACATCTGGAAATCCAAGATGGCCACCAGGCCTTCTCCAGGAGAACGGTTGCTAGGCAACTCCCTCCCTGCTCCGCTGCGATAAGATTGGAAGATGGTGTCTCCCTGTGGACAGTGTGTGTGTGTTTGTGTGTGTGTGTGTGAGTGAGTGAGTGCAGAAACAGGAATGCTGTATCTGATCTGCAGAAAAGCCTCACAGACACACACACACACACACATGCCTGAATATCATAGCAAGGAACAGATGAGCAGATTGGACCCAGATGTTCTGGCCACTCTCCATGGTCAGATTGTGAAACACATGCTCTCGCTCTTATTCACTTGTCATTCACTCTAAAAAATAGAATGTTCTCTCACACACACTAAAGAAGTGGGTTCTGAGGCCTTGTCAAAAAACTGGGTTAACTGATACTCTTACACTCAAAACAACCTCTTTCCCTCTCCCTATCCCCCCCTCTTTCTCTCTCCCTTTCTCTATCCCCCCTCTCTCTCTCTCTGCCAGGTGACATCACACAGAAGGGTTATGAGAAGAAGCGGTCTAAGCTGATCAGGGCCTACTTCCCTCATCCTGGAGGTACATAAATACACAGTCTCTGTCCTCTAATAGAACACCAGTCTGCAGCCCATCTATTCTAGTCCCACTGAGTTTGACCCTCCTCGTTTAACCCCTGTCTCTCTCTCTTTCTCTCTCTCTCTCTTTCTCTCTCTCTCTCTCTCTCTCTCTCTCTCTCTCTCTGGGTCACACAAGACTTTGTATTACTCCAATGCGCTGAATGTAGCAGCATAATGAATATGCTGAAAGCTCGTTCCACACTGAGAATTTGGGGGGATTTTTGTATCTCTCTCCGTCTGTGACTTTGACTGTATCTTTTTGACTCGCTCATTCTTTTTCTGTCTGACTTTCCCTGTGTGTGTGTGTGTGTGTGTGTGTGTGTGTGTGTGTGTGTGTGTGTGTGTGTGTGTGTGTGTGTGTGTGTGTGTGTGTGTGTGTGTGTGTGTGTGTGTGTGTGAATGTGTGTGTGTGTGTGTGTGTGTGTAGGTATGGAGGGTATGTCTCACCGCCCCCCCTTTGCCCCCCCATCTGCTGCTCGCTTCCACAGACGGCGCTCTTCTGGAACACGTGATGAACGCTATCGTTCAGGTAAACACACACACACCTTTAACCTGACCTTAGACCAGAGTTATTCAAACTGTTGGTCAATAGACACGCCTTTAGTCAGTCCTTTCACTATAAGCATATAATATAGATCTAGATTTGGATTAAATTGACTAACATAATTCCTGCCCATCTCTCTCCAACACCATATCACCCCCTAGACGTCCACAGTGAGGCGGTGCAGGCAGTGTTAGCCAGACATGTGGAGAGCAACGTGGCAGTGCCTATGCCCTCCAAACGACGATCACTGGTGGTACAGACATCCATGGATGCGTACACACCCCCAGGTGAGACACACACACTCATACACTTATCAGGTTATGTTCAGTGATTGACTTGGGCAGGAGCCCACTATTTTAGTCCAAGTCAAGCACTGGTTATGATTATGTTAATGTTATGCTGTAGTAAAGTTGGATGAAAGTTACTGACCGTCGCTAGGCCGGTCTCCACTGTGTCATAGGGTTGGGGTTAGGTTGTGTTTTAGTTAGCTATGGGTTTTAGTTATATTGTACGAAAGTTGGATGAAGGTTACTGACCCTCACTAGGCCTGTCCCCACTGTGCTCAGACTCGTCGTCGGGCTCAGAGGAAGAGGCGGGGCCAGGCAATGACATGCCGGGAATGGAACACTGGATGACTCGCCCTGCCCACTTAGGTCCAGCCCACCTAGGCTCCACCTCCTCCTCGTCCTCGTCCACTCAGAGCGGAGGAAGTGGCAACGCAGGACGACTGGCCGACTCGCTCGCACACACACACCTCTCACACCCACACCTGGCACACGCCCACCTCACACACACACACCTGACCCAGTCACACCACGTGTCAGCTCACCACTCACAAACACACCACGGTGAGTACAACTTCACTGTGTGTATGTGTGTGTACAGGATGTGTGCGTTTATGTCTAATCTTTATGTGTGTGTCTGCAGGTATAGGGCACCTGTCTCTGAAGCGTAAGGCAGCTCTGGGCATGGCGGAGAACGGAGGCTCTCTCAGAAGATCCTGTGAGTTCGGCTCTGATATGCTGTGGCCTCCACCACTGGAGTCTGACGGTCAGTACGCACACACACACATACCTCGTTTATACATGTTCCCCACCACTGCTTTAACTCTGTCTTTCTCTTTCTGTCTCTCTCTGTCTCTCTCTCTCTTTGTCTCTGTTTCTCTCTCCTCTCTCCATCTCTTTCTGTCTCTCTCTGTCTCCTCTTTTTCTGCCTCTCTCGCTTCTCCTTTTTGTCTCTGTCTCTCTCTCTCCATCTTTCTCTCTGTGTGTGTGTAGAGAATCACTCTGCTCCTCCTGATGTGACTGGCTATTCGTCTGACTCCTCCCACTCCCGCCCCCACT